>NW_027441811.1:602500-854251 GCF_048569485.1 Anomaloglossus baeobatrachus | reverse complement strand
CATGATTAATCTAGGACTTATTGGCAGCTATGGGCTGCCAATAACTCCTTATTACCCCGATTTGCCAACGGCACCAGGGCAAATCGGGAAGAGCCGGGTACAGCCCCAGAACTGTCGCATATAATGTATGCGGCAATTCTGGGCGGCTGCTGACTGATATTGTTAGGGTGGGGGGCTCCCCATAACGTGGAGCTCCCCATCCTGAGAATACCAGCCTTCAGCCGTATGGCTTTATCTGGCTGGCATTAAAATTGGGGGGAACCGCACGCCGTTTTTTTTTAATTATTTATTTATTTATTTTACTGCACAGTATAGACACGCCCACCGGCTGCTGTGATTGGGTGCAGTGTGACACCTGTCACTCAGCGTGGGGGCGTGTCTCACTGTAACCAATCATAGGCGCCGGTGGGCGGGGAAAGCAGGGAATACGAGATTGTTTAATGGGCGGCCGGCTTTTTCAAAATAGTAAAAGCCGCCGCAGCAGTGTGAATGCCGTGCAGCGCTGCGCCGGAGATCGGGGAACGGTAAGTATGAGAGAGGGGGGGAAACTGACCGACAGACTGTGAGAGAGGGACAGACAGACAGAGAGACCGACAGAGAGACAGAGAGACTGACCGACGGACTCAGGGAGATTGACCGACATACACAGAAATAGAAAGAATAGCCGACATCACTAGAAATAAAAACACCAAACGGACACGGACTATAGGTATATGCATACGTGTTTACTAACGTGTGTGCACATACCCATAGACTTTCATTGTGTCCACGTGTGCGTGCTCCGTGCAGATAACGGACATGCATCCGTGCCAAACGCAAACACATACGGATCACGGACACGCACACACGGACATAATGAAATAACGGACGTGTGACCACAATCATAGATTAACATTGGTGCACGTTTGGCCGTGTCTCCGGTATATACGGAAACGGACCAAACACGCACGTGTATCACGGACGTGTGAAGGGGGCCTGAATAGAAGAACACATCCATTTTGGCATTAAACAGCGCAGAAGAAAAAGCAGCAAAAAAGCAGGTAAAAAGCAGGTAAAAAGCAACGTGCGCACATACCCTCAGTCACGCTGTCACTTAGCTTGGGGGCTCGCCTGACTGCAACCAATCACAGACGCCGGTGGCTGGGGAAGCAGTGAATATGAATGAGCTTAATTAGTGGCCCGGGAGAAGAATGAGAGGCCACGGGAGCAGTGTGACAGCCGCATCGGTGATCAGTGAATATGAAGTGCTTGCTCCTACCCCCTTTGCGCTTGTTCCTACCCCCCCCCTTTCCTGGCCAGATACCAGAGATCATTCCCCTGCCAACCCTGAGTCAGCGGCTGAGTGATCTGCCAGTCCTCCGAAACACATGGACAAGATGTAAAAAGAATTGACATGCTGCATCATTATGGTCACCACAAATATGCAGCAAAAAAACCCCTACAACATGTGGGGAAGGCAATGCGGAAAAAAACATAGCGTGTGCACAAGACCTAAGGAAGCTCAGAATATTCCCCCCAACCCCATACACTGAGGGATTACAACTATGGAGCCTTATCTACATTTAACACAAAATACGCTCTCCTCATAACAAAAGAGAAAGGAATCTTAGAGAGAAGCAGCCTCCATCCACCACATTGTATAACGACCTAGAAGACATCAGCTGCATTGATTGTAATCTACGGTAAGTGGTATTATTTCCAAAATGTCACATTCTCATTTTATATATAAAGAGGCATCGATAGCGCTATACACCGCCTTGTCTGACGTACGTATAACCAAATAGTGGATATTTTATGGCTCACAATCGGCATTAAATTCATTCTACAGTCTCCTGTCTGCGTACAGCGTCCATTACCTCACACGGCTCCGCTACGTACACCTCGTACACACACGGCTCCACTCCGTACACCTCGTACACACGCGGCTCCGCTACGTACACCTCGTACACACGCGGCTCCGCTACGTACACCTCGTACACACGCGGCTCCGCTCCGTACACCTCGTACACACGCGGCTCCGCTCCGTACACCTCGCACACACGCGGCTCCGCTCCGTGCACCTCGCACACACGCGGCTCCGCTCCGCGCACCTCGCACACACGCGGCTCCGCTCCGCGCACCTCGTACACACGCGGCTCCGCTCCGCGCACCTCGTACACACGCGGCTCCGCTCCGCGCACCTCGTACACACGCGGCTCCGCTCCGCGCACCTCGTACACACGCGGCTCCGCTCCGCGCACCTCGTACACACGCGGCTCCGCTCCGCGCACCTCGTACACACGCGGCTCCGGGCACCTCGTACACACGCGGGTCCGCTCCGCACACCTCGTACACACGCGGCTCCGCTCCGCACACCTCGTACACACGCGGCTCCGCTCCGCACACCTCGTACACACGCGGCTCCGCTCCGCACACCTCGTACACACGCGGCTCCGCTCCGCACACCTCGTACACACGCGGCTCCGCTCCGCACACCTCGTACACACGCGGCTCCGCTCCGCACACCTCGTACACACGCGGCTCCGCTCCGCACACCTCGTACACACGCGGCTCCGCTCCGCACACCTCGTACACACGCGGCTCCGCTCCGTACACCTCGTACACACGCGGCTCCGCTCCGTACACCTCGTGCACACGCGGCTCCGCTCCGTACACCTCGTACACACACACGGCTCCGCTCCGTACACCACGTACACACACGGCTCTGCTCTGTACACCTCGTACACACACGGCTCTGCTCCGTACACCTCGTACACACACGGCTCTGCTCTGTACACCTCGTACACACACGGCTCTGCTCTGTACACCTCGTACACACGCGGCTCTGCTCCATACACCTCGTACACACATGGCTCCGCTCCGTACACCTCGTACACACACGGCTCTGCTCCGTACACCTCGTACACACGCGGCTCCGCTCCGTACACCTCGTACACACACGGCTCCGCTCCGTACACCTCGTACACACACGGCTCCGCTCCGTACACCTCGTACACACACGGCTCCGCTCCGTACACCTCGTACACACGCGGCTCTGCTACATCCACACTGTAAACCCCTCCTGACCCCACACATAAACTTCCCCTCATCCAGCACCATGACAACCAGCACAGCAGAGTCCTGCATACACTGAGGAGCTGATCATGTGACCCCTGACTCCTCCCCTCCATGTGACATCATCACAGGTCCTGTAAGCACAGAGCAGCCATATATCTAGTGTGCGGCTCTGCAGGTGGAGGTAGGTGCAGGGTATTATATATCTAGTGTGCGGCTCTGCAGGTGGAGGTAGGTGCAGGGTATTATATATCTGGTGTGCGGCTCTGCAGGTGGAGGTAGGTGCAGGGTATTATATATCTAGTGTGCGGCTCTGCAGGTGGAGGTAGGTGCAGGGTATTATATATCTAGTGTGCGGCTCTGCAGGTGGAGGTAGGTGCAGGGTATTATATATCTAGTGTGCGGCTCTGCAGGTGGAGGTAGGTGCAGGGTATTATATATCTAGTGTGCGGCTCTGCAGGTGGAGGTAGGTGCAGGGTATTATATATCTAGTGTGCGGCTCTGCAGGTGGAGGTAGGTGCAGGGTATTATATATATCTAGTGTGCGGCTCTGCAGGTGGAGGTAGGTGCAGGGTATTATATATCTAGTGTGCGGCTCTGCAGGTGGAGGTAGGTGCAGGGTATTATATATCTAGTGTGCGGCTCTGCAGGTGGAGGTAGGTGCAGGGTATTCTATATCTAGTGTGCGGCTCTGCAGGTGGAGGTAGGTGCAGGGTATTATATATCTAGTGTGCGGCTCTGCAGGTGGAGGTAGGTGCAGGGTATTATATATCTAGTGTGCGGCTCTGCAGGTGGAGGTAGGTGCAGGGTATTATATATCTAGTGTGCGGCTCTGCAGGTGGAGGTAGGTTCAGGGTATTATATATCTAGTGTGCGGCTCTGCAGGTGGAGGTAGGTGCAGGGTATTATATATCTAGTGTGCGGCTCTGCAGGTGGAGGTAGGTGCAGGGTATTATATATCTAGTGTGCGGCTCTGCAGGTGGAGGTAGGTGCAGGGTATTATATATCTAGTGTGCGGCTCTGCAGGTGGAGGTAGGTGCAGGGTATTATATATCTAGTGTGCGGCTCTGCAGGTGGAGGTAGGTGCAGGGTATTATATATCTAGTGTGCGGCTCTGCAGGTGGAGGTAGGTGCAGGGTATTATATATCTAGTGTGCGGCTCTGCAGGTGGAGGTAGGTGCAGGGTATTATATATCTAGTGTGCGGCTCTGCAGGTGGAGGTAGGTGCAGGGTATTATATATCTAGTGTGCGGCTCTGCAGGTGGAGGTAGGTGCAGGGTATTATATATCTAGTGTGCGGCTCTGCAGGTGGAGGTAGGTGCAGGGTATTATATATCTAGTGTGCGGCTCTGCAGGTGGAGGTAGGTGCAGGGTATTATATATCTAGTGTGCGGCTCTGCAGGTGGAGGTAGGTGCAGGGTATTATATATCTAGTGTGCGGCTCTGCAGGTGGAGGTAGGTGCAGGGTATTATATATCTAGTGTGCGGCTCTGCAGGTGGAGGTAGGTGCAGGGTATTATATATCTAGTGTGCGGCTCTGCAGGTGGAGGTAGGTGCAGGGTATTATATATCTAGTGTGCGGCTCTGCAGGTGGAGGTAGGTGCAGGGTATTATATATCTAGTGTGCGGCTCTGCAGGTGGAGGTAGGTGCAGGGTATTATATATCTAGTGTGCGGCTCTGCAGGTGGAGGTAGGTGCAGGGTATTATATATCTAGTGTGCGGCTCTGCAGGTGGAGGTAGGTGCAGGGTATTATATATCTAGTGTGCGGCTCTGCAGGTGGAGGTAGGTGCAGGTTATTATATATCTAGTGTGCGGCTCTGCAGGTGGAGGTAGGTGCAGGGTATTATATATCTAGTGTGCGGCTCTGCAGGTGGAGGTAGGTGCAGGGTATTATATATCTAGTGTGCGGCTCTGCAGGTGGAGGTAGGTGCAGGGTATTATATATCTAGTGTGCGGCTCTGCAGGTGGAGGTTTGTGCAGGGTATTATATATCTAGTGTGCGGCTCTGCAGGTGGAGGTAGGTGCAGGGTATTATATATCTAGTGTGCGGCTCTGCAGGTGGAGGTAGGTGCAGGGTATTATATATCTAGTGTGCGGCTCTGCAGGTGGAGGTAGGTGCAGGGTATTATATATCTAGTGTGCGGCTCTGCAGGTGGAGGTAGGTGCAGGGTATTATATATCTAGTGTGCGGCTCTGCAGGTGGAGGTAGGTGCAGGGTATTATATATCTAGTGTGCGGCTCTGCAGGTGGAGGTAGGTGCAGGGTATTATATATCTAGTGTGCGGCTCTGCAGGTGGAGGTAGGTGCAGGGTATTATATATCTAGTGTGCGGCTCTGCAGGTGGAGGTAGGTGCAGGGTATTATATATCTAGTGTGCGGCTCTGCAGGTGGAGGTAGGTGCAGGGTATTATATATCTAGTGTGCGGCTCTGCAGGTGGAGGTAGGTGCAGGGTATTATATATCTAGTGTGCGGCTCTGCAGGTGGAGGTAGGTGCAGGGTATTATATATCTAGTGTGCGGCTCTGCAGGTGGAGGTAGGTGCAGGGTATTATATATCTAGTGTGCGGCTCTGCAGGTGGAGGTAGGTGCAGGGTATTATATATCTAGTGTGCGGCTCTGCAGGTGGAGGTAGGTGCAGGGTATTATATATCTAGTGTGCGGCTCTGCAGGTGGAGGTAGGTGCAGGGTATTATATATCTAGTGTGCGGCTCTGCAGGTGGAGGTAGGTGCAGGGTATTATATATCTAGTGTGCGGCTCTGCAGGTGGAGGTAGGTGCAGGGTATTATATATCTAGTGTGCGGCTCTGCAGGTGGAGGTAGGTGCAGGGTATTATATATCTAGTGTGCGGCTCTGCAGGTGGAGGTAGGTGCAGGGTATTATATATCTAGTGTGCGGCTCTGCAGGTGGAGGTAGGTGCAGGGTATTATATATCTAGTGTGCGGCTCTGCAGGTGGAGGTAGGTGCAGGGTATTATATATCTGGTGTGCGGCTCTGCAGGTGGAGGTAGGTGCAGGGTATTATATATCTGGTGTGCGGCTCTGCAGGTGGAGGTAGGTGCAGGGTATTATATATCTGGTGTGCGGCTCTGCAGGTGGAGGTAGGTGCAGGGTATTATATATCTGGTGTGCGGCTCTGCAGGTGGAGGTAGGTGCAGGGTATTATATATCTAGTGTGCGGCTCTGCAGGTGGAGGTAGGTGCAGGTTATTATATATCTAGTGTGCGGCTCTGTAGGTGGAGGTAGGTGCAGGTTATTATATATCTAGTGTGCGGCTCTGCAGGTGGAGGTAGGTGCAGGGTATTATATATCTAGTGTGCGGCTCTGCAGGTGGAGGTAGGTGCAGGGTATTATATATCTAGTGTGCGGCTCTGCAGGTGGAGGTAGGTGCAGGGTATTATATATCTTGTGTGCGGCTCTGCAGGTGGAGGTAGGTGCAGGTTATTATATATCTAGTGTGCGGCTCTGCAGGTGAAGGTAGGTGCAGGGTATTATATATCTAGTGTGCGGCTCTGCAGGTGGAGGTAGGTGCAGGGTATTATATATCTGTGTGCGGCTCTGCAGGTGGAGGTAGGTGCAGGTTATTATATATCTAGTGTGCGGCTCTGCAGGTGGAGGTAGGTGCAGGGTATTATATATCTAGTGTGCGGCTCTGCAGGTGGAGGTAGGTGCAGGGTATTATATATCTAGTGTGTGGCTCTGCAGGTGGAGGTAGGTGCAGGGTATTATATATCTAGTGTGCGGCTCTGCAGGTGGAGGTAGGTGCAGGGTATTATATATCTAGTGTGCGGCTCTGCAGGAGGAGGTAGGTGCAGGGTATTATATATCTAGTGTGCGGCTCTGCAGGTGGAGGTAGGTGGAGGGGCTCTGTTTTTTTGGGGTCATCATTATCATTAACCCCTTCATGTCTCAGCTATTTTCACCTTTAACCAGTTCAGGACCAGTTTCCCGCTATTCCTGACCGGCTCATTTACATTCAGTTTAACCCCTTAAGGATGGAGCCAGTTTTGTACTTCATGACTCGGCCATTTTCTACAATTCTGACCGGTGTCACTTTGACAGGTTTCGAGAGGTAACGCCAAAAAGTGGACCCCACAGTTTGTTCCCCACTTTCTTATGAGCGTGGTGATTCCCCACATGTGGTCAGAAACCTCTGTTTGGACAAATTGGAGGAGCCGGAACAGAAGGAGCAATATTTGAATTTTGTTAAGGAAATTTGGCTGAAATAGATTGTGGGCCCCATGTAGCATTTGCAGGGCTCCTAAGGTACCTAAACAGCAGAACCCCCCACAAGTGACCCCAGTTTGGAATCTCGACCCCTCAAGAAATTTCTCTAGATGTTTGGTGAGCACCTGGAACCCTGGGAGGCTTCACAGAATTTTATAACATTGAGCCGTGAAAATAAAAAAAAAAAATATATAATTTTACCACAAAATTGTTACTCTAACCAGATAGCTTTTATTCACAAGGGTAACAGAAAAAAATACACCATAAAATGTATTGTGCAGATTCTCCTGAGTACACAGATACCTCATATGTGGTGGAAATCAACTGTTTGGTCGCATGGCTGCTCGCGGAAGGGAAGGAGCGCCATTTGACTGTAAAATTAGCAGGAATCATTAGCAAATGCCATGTCATGTTTAGAGAGCCCCTAAGATGCCTAAACAGTGAAGCTCCCCCACAAGTAATCCCATCTTGGAAACTAGACCCTCATGAATTTTATCCAGGGATACATTGAGCATTTTGAACCCACGGGTACTTAACAAAATTTGATTACCTTAGGTCGTCATATTGAAAACGTTCATTTTTTTTTTAACAAAAATGTTGCTTTAGCACCAAATTTCTCACTTTTTCAAGAGGAAACACCAAAAAGTGCACACAATAGTTGAGGGAGGGCTCAGAACGGAAGGAACACCATGTGAATTTTGGAAAAGTTGAAATAAATGGCGGGCACCATGTCGCATTTGCAAGGCTCCTAAGGTACCTATACAGCAGGAACCCCCCACAAGGGACCCCATTTTGGACACTAGACCACTCAAAAAGTTTATTCAGGGTTACAGTGAGCATTTTGACTCCACAGGTAGTTCACAAAAATGTTGCTGTAGTGACAAATTTCTCACTTTTAGGCTGTGTGCCCACAATCCGGCGACACTGTATCTAGGACGCAGTGTCAGCCCTTCTGCGCAGATGCCAGTGTTGTCCACATGAGAATGCAGCTGCCCGTGCCCACAATCCAGGTTCAGGCCACTGCGGACTTTATTCTCCCTGCAAAGAACACTCTCATCTCCACAGCATAAACTGACATCCTGCGTCTCAGGAAGCCGCGCCGCTGATTAGTTTATGCTGCAGAAAAAAGCAGCACAGTGGGCAGGAGATTTCTAAACATCCCGCTACTGAGCTTGTACTGCACAACATCGCAGTCAAAACACTCTGCGTCCAAACCGCTGCAAATCCTTGTCGTGGGCACATAACCTAATAAGCTAGGATGGATGGATGGATAGATGGCTAGATAAATAGATGTCAAACACATATATGGTGTCCTACCCCCCTGCATATTCTAAGCTGGCACCCTTTAGTAACTTTCATGGCGCACTAAATTGTGTTTAACCTTGTATTTAGCCCCCCCCCCAAAAAAAAATAATTAAAAAAAAAAAAAGATCAGCTAGGGTAAAGCAGACGGCTGCAGACCACAGCTGGCAGCTTCACCTTGGCTGGTATTCCAAAATGAAGGTCTCCCCATGCTGTGTTTTTTAAATGTATACATAATTTAAAAAAAAGTGGGGTCCCCCTGTGAAGGGGTCCTTCTCCCATATCACACAATTAACAGCGGGAGATGAGTGAACAATCCAAAGCATATTTATTCCATGCAATATAGAATGACCATCAAATAATCCACCACACGGAGCGTAAAACTAGTCCAGAAATGGCATAAATGTCCCGGAGTTCAGTCACACTCCTCCAGCAGTCCTTCTCCTGGGAAATCTGGGTTTCTCACAGTGTCTTTGGGGTGCTGGCCACAGCCTCAGCGTCTCCCTCAGAGGTTCAATCTTGTTTCTTCTCTCTTGTAAGGGGTACTTCTCACATAGCGAGATCGCTGCTGAGTCACAGGTTTTGTGACGTACCAGTGACCTCATCAGCGATCTTGCTGTGTGTGACACTAAGCAACGACCTGGCCCCTGCTGTGAAATCGCTGATCGTTACACACTGTTCTGGTTCATTTTTTTGCTTGTTGGTCTCCCACTGTGCAGCACACATCGGCGTGTTTGACGGCGGGAGACCAACGAGCACCGACTCTGTGTAAGCAGCGTATGCTGGTAACCAGGGTAAATATCGGGTAACTAAGCAAAGCGCTTTGCTTGGTTACCCGATACTTACCCTGGCTACCAGCGTACACCACTTAGCGCTGGCTCCCTGTACATGTAGCCAGGGTAAATATCGGGTAATTAGGCAAAGCGCTTTGCTTAGTAACCCGATGTGTACCCTAGCTACGTATACAGGGAGCCAGCACTAAGCGGTGTACACTGCTACCCAGGGTAAATATCGGGTAACCAAGCTAAGCACTTCGCTTAGTTACCCGATAGTTACTCTGATTACCAGTGTACACCACTTAGCGCTGGCTCCCTGCACACGTAGCCAGGGTAAATTTCGGGTAACTAAGCAAAGCGCTTTGCCTAGTAACCCGATGTGTACCCTGGCTATGTGTGCAGGGAGCCAGCACTAAGCGGTGTACGCTGGTAACCAGGGTAAATATCGGGTAACCAAGCAATGCACTTTGCTTAGTTACCTGATATTTACCCTGGTTACCAAGCGCAGAGTCGCTGGTGGCTGGTCGCTGGTGAGATATGCCTGATTGACAGCGCACCAGTGACCATGTAGCAACGCACCAACGATCCCTGCCAGGTCGTATCGCTGGTGGGATCGTTGGTGCATCGTTTAGTCACACGGTACCCTAAGTCTCACCCAGAATCACTAATCTCTCAGGTAAACAGAGAGTTTTGGTGGATTCCAGGCCCCCTCCCCCAGACCTAGGCACAGAAGCACTTCAAGGGGATATAACCTGACTTAACATGACAAACAATATATCGAATAGACAGACCACCACGCCCAAAACATGAACCCACACAAAATAGTACATAACCCACAATATCACACCAAGACACCCCAAATTTGATTTCCAGCCAAGGTAAAATGGACAGCTGCGGTCTGGTATTCTCAGGGTGGAAAGAACCATGGTTATTTGGCCCATCCCAGCCTAAAAATAGCAGGCTGCAGCCACCCAGAAGTGGCGCATCCATTAAACGCGCAAATCCTGGCACTTCGCCCCGGCTCTTCTATTGCCCTGGTGCGATGGCAAATGGGGAAATAAAAAAAGACAAAAAAAATTATTTAAAAAAAACACTCCCCAACACATTCCCTCTTTCACTAATTTATTAAAAAGAAAAAAAAACGGTCTGCCGTAATCCAATTTGGAGGTCATACAACGACTTTGGACCTTCTAGAATATGGGTGGCACACTCAGAGAACATATCTCCCATTTTCTGGAAGTGCAAACCCTTCATGTGAGGAGTGTGGGTGCAGTGATACTGCACTCACACTCCCCGGGTCCACAGCACGGCAGTGTGAGGTGCAGTAAGCTCAGTGTCACTACTAGCAGGGTGCCATCTGAGAGCCACTCTGCACATGTGGCCAGGATCTTCTGAGAAGGAAGAGGAGGGATTGTGGGGGATCGTCTCTGCAGAAGGTAACGCAAGACCGGGGATTCACGGGTGACCTGGCTGGACCTGGAGAGAACTTTGATGTCACATCTGACATGTCAGATACGACAGAACTCAGAGGATGAGGATGAGTGTAGCCTGTGCTCCGGCCATTTTAGATGATCAGGTGGGGCATGGGACTGGGGGCCCTTTGGACCGGGGTAGGTGACTTATCTCCCGTCTGATATGATTGATCATGCCAGGTGGGAGATAAATCATTTTTTTCCGGCCCGAATCATGATCTCCAGGGTCTGAGCTACCCTTGGTAGCTGAAACCACAGAAATTTTCCGATACTGGGGGGCGGTGTACACTTTATTTCTTTATTGTTTGCCAGCAGCAGCGGTAGGGGATTAACACTATGACCACTAAAACATAATTTTACTACCCGCGGTCATTAAGGGGTTAAAGTCTACAAGCTCCGAAACCAGTTAATATCTAAACTTTAGTATTTGCATAATTTTTCTAGTCTCGGAGTGAAATATAATGTGGGCACATTTTGTAATTTGGATGATTTTCACTCTTTTGCTGCCTTCATACAAGAAATGGGTGGTAAATTGTGCCCGTCAGCGAGTGCACAGATCCGTACACCATGTGTGGCCCCTCTTCTTCCGTTAGAAACAAGAATACATCGAATCCTAATTCCATTGTCCTGTTCTTACCCGAAAAACTGGGAAATTATTTATTTTTGCACTTTTGTATTTTCCTACTCTTATTCCGGGAGCAATTACTCTTTTTCATTTTTCCGTTCACATTGTTGTATGAAGGATTGTTTTTTTATAACGATAATGTGCTACTTTTAGGCCTTGTGCGCACTAGGCGTTTTTGCCGCGTTTTTAGCGGCGTTTTTTACCGCGTTTTTGTGCTGAAAACGCAGTGACATTGCTTCCCCAGCAATGTCAATGGGTTTTCAGAAGTGCTGTCCTCACACAGCGTTTTTTTTTAGCTGTGTTTTTGTGGTGACCACAAAAACGCAGCATGTCAATTATTTCTGCGTTTTTCACTGCGTTTTTCACTCATTGAATTCAATGAGATGTTAAAAACGCAATGAAAAACGCATATAGCCGCGTTTCTATGACTAAAAACGCAGCTATAAACGCAAGGGGTGGGCACTACAGTGACGTGTACAGGAAGAGGATTCCTTCTGTTGGTAAACACAGAAGCATGAATCCTCCCGGTACCGTCACCGCTGCGTCCACCTCCCGTCCTGTGCATGTCAGCTCCGTGCGGTGCCATGTCTGGGCGGGAGGTGGAGGCAGCGGCGAAAAACAAAGTGAACAGTAGAAAAAAAAAAATGTCATATATACTCACCTGTCCGCAGGGTCCCGGTGCCATGCCCGCTCCCAGCTCCTCCCGGTACCGCCGCTCTGGCTGTGTGCAGTCTCCCCGGGGCAGGACCTTGCTTGCAGGACCTGGCGCTGATCACCTGATGCAGTCACCTGACGCTTTTTCGCGCCCGGCCGGCTATCAGCTGATCCTGCCGTCAGGGGACTTCATCAGGTGATTACCGGCAGCTGCTGCAGCGATCGGACGGGATCAGACTCCTGTCCAATCGATCGCTCCAGGAGCTGCCGGTAATCAGCACAGCACATAAGTGAGTATGTATTTTTTTTTTTTTTTTGGCACTGATGCATCAGCTGATTGTATAATTGGCTTTTATACAATCAGCTGATGTGTGATGTGATTCACGTAGTTTAACCTGACATCATCTGATCGCTTTGCCTTCCAGCAAACCGATCAGATGATATTGGATCCGGATTGGACGGCGCGGGACCCTGACCCAGGATTACTGCGGAGGGGGGTTTATTTCAATAAAGATGGAGTCACTAATTGTGTTGTGTTTTATTTCTAATAAAAATATTTTTCTGTGTTGTGTTTTTTTTTTTTTATCATTACTAGAAATTCATGGTGGCCATGTCTAATATTGGCGTGACACCATGAATTTCGGGCTTAGGGCTAGCTGATAATATACAGCTAGCCCTAACTCCATTATTACCTAGCTAGCCACCCGTCACCAGGGCAGCTGGAAGAGTTGGATACAGCGCCAGAAGATGGCGCTTCTATGAAAGCGCCATTTTCTGGGGTGGCTGCGGACTGCAATTCGCAGTGGGGGTGCCCAGAAAGCATGGGCACCCTGCACTGTGGATTCCAATCCCCAGCTGCCTAGTTGTACCCGGCTGGACTCAAAACTTAGGCGAAGCCCACGTCATTTTTTTTTTTATTTATTTCATGAAATAATTAAAAAAAAAGGGCTTCTCTATATTTTTGGTTCCCAGCCGGGTACAAATAGGCAGCTGGGGGTTGGGGGCAGCCCGTACCTGCCTGCTGTACCCGGCTAGCATACAAAAATATGGCGAAGCCCATGTCATTTTTTTTTTTCTTTTTGGGCAAAAAACTGCATACAGTCCTGGATGGAGGATGCTGAGCCTTGTAGTTCTGCAGCTGCTGTCTGCTCTCCTCCATACACTAGTGAATGGAGGATGCTGAGACTTGTAGTTCTGCAGCTGCTGTCTGCTCTCCTCCATACACTAGTGAATGGAGGATGCTGAGACTTGTAGTTCTGCAGCTGCTGTCTGCTCTCCTGCATACACTAGTGAATGGAGGATGCTGAGACTTGTAGTTCTGCAGCTGCTGTCTGCTCTCCTGCATACACTAGTGAATGGAGGATGCTGAGACTTGTAGTTCTGCAGCTGCTGTCTGCTCTCCTGCATACACTAGTGAATGGAGGATGCTGAGACTTGTAGTTCTGCAGCTGCTGTCTGCTCTCCTGCATACACTAGTGAATGGAGGATGCTGAGACTTGTAGTTCTGCAGCTGCTGTCTGCTCTCCTGCATACACTAGTGAATGGAGGATGCTGATCTTTGTGGTTCTGCAGCTGCTGTCTGCTCTCCTGCATACACTAGTGAATGGAGGATGCTGAGCTTTGTGGTTCTGCAGCTGCTGTCTGCTCTCCTGCATACACTAGTGAATGGAGGATGCTGAGACTTGTAGTTCTGCAGCTGCTGTCTGCTCTCCTGCATACACTAGTGAATGGAGGATGCTGAGCTTTGTGGTTCTGCAGCTGCTGTCTGCTCTCCTGCATACACTAGTGAATGGAGGATGCTGAGCTTTGTGGTTCTGCAGCTGCTGTCTGCTCTCCTGCATACACTAGTGAATGGAGGATGCTGAGCTTTGTGGTTCTGCAGCTGCTGTCTGCTCTCCTGCATACACTAGTGAATGGAGGATGCTGAGACTTGTAGTTCTCCAGCTGCTGTCTGCTCTCCTGCATACACTAGTTCTGCAGCTGTCTGCTCTCCTGCATACAATGAAACGCAGCAAAAAAACGCATTAAATCGCGGCAAAAACGCATGCGTTTTTGCCGCGTTTTTTTAGCCGCGGGTGCGTTTTTTAGACAAAAACGCACATAAAAACGCAGCGTGAAAAAAACGCCTAGTGCGCACATACCCTTACAGTTGTACTATTTACATAGCACATTTCATGTTGAATATTTTTTAGTACCCAAGTGATATCTTCCTCCCTTATGTCCATTAATTTTACATATCGGCTCATCTCCTTCCCATTCAGGTCTTTATAATATCGGATCCTCTAAGTGATTTTATTCTGTTTAAGAAAATTTCCTATCCAAGATGGATATGGACGGGGACAAGATGGCGGAGAGGATATTACACCTCCCCCTAGAGATCCTCTTCCGGCTTACTGGAGAGGTGAGAGATTCTGATGACGTCACATTACATCATTCTTATCTATGGGAATAACAGATGGACAGAACTGGAGAGGTGAGGACTCTGGAAATGTCTGGAGTGAGATTTATTACTGTGTCTCTCCATAACCAGGATTACACAGTAGTGAAGAAGACCTCTAGTGAGCGCTGTCAGGCCCCTGTGTCTGAGGGATGGGGAAGACCCCTGAGCCCAATCACGGGGCCTCCACCTCACCCCCCGATACATGAGGACATCAATGACCAGAAGATCCTAGAACTCACCTACAAGATGATTGAGCTGCTGACTGGAGAGGTGACACTGCTGGGAATGCTGGGACATTATACAGTAACGCTATGAAGGGATCGGGGGTGACGGTATCATTGTATGTGTCAGGTTCCTATAAGGTGTCAGGATGTCACCGTCTATTTCTCCATGGAGGAGTGGGAGTATTTAGAAGGACACAAAGATCTGTACAAGGACGCCATGATGGAGGTTCCCCACCCCCTCACATTACCAGGTAATAGACAGGACTAAATACACACGGCCTATAATTATCTGTATGTAAGGAATGAATTCAGTCCCTGTATGTGTCTCCTCCAGTTCTATCCAGTAAGAGGACAACACCAGAGAGATGTCCCCGTCCTCTTCTCCCACAGGACTGTAAACAAGAAGACCCCCGATGTTCCTCAGGATCATCAGGTAGATGGAGAGAAGGTGCATGAAATCTCCCTATGATGTGTAGACGGCTGTGAAGGTCTTGTGCTCAGTCTTGTTTTATCCTGCAGTATTATATGTGTTATACTTGTGTAATGAGAGCGGTGGAGATGGCAGGATTAGCAGAGATAAGAGCTTTGATGATTCCTTTTAGTTCTCGTTCACACTACTGTATTTTCAGTGCTGTCCATAAAATAACACAACGTCTCACCCTCAGACCATTGTTATTGGATGTGGCAGTGCAGATGGGGATTTTCTTTCTCACTGACAGAATCTGCGTGTGAGAATAATCCCAGCATCCTCTAGTGCCTTCCGTAAATCGGAGGAGACTCGTCCATTCAGGTCTGTGTCTGCACAAACCATCAGATTCCCACCAGCTCCACCATACAGCAGACATTGTGTTACGGATACATTGCAGTTCTGTAATGGAGGAAGCTGTAAATGGTCTTGTAAATTATTAATAGCGGCTGTAAATACCGGATTGTATATGGATGACAAATAAGAAAAGACTTGTCCTAGTTTTCTGGATGAAGCTGTGATGATTCTTTATCCGGCCGTGTGATCCCGGCATTAGAGGTCGTTACATCCCGGGAGGAGAGGATTTATCTAGAAAGTGTAAAATCTTTCCCTTCTCTGAATATTTCTGCCTCCGGTCACATCCCGTCTGCCGGTATAACGGGCTCCATACCACAAAACTTACATCCAACTCATCAATTCTGTTGGTTTTTTTCTAAGTCACTTTTTTTTTATCTTCTCGTCTTAATTAATGTTTTTTGTTCCAGATTCTTCAGAATGGAGCAAGTGGATGATGAATTTTGCGCACAATAGAAACGCTTTGTATTTTTCCCTTTTAACCTGTGTTTGTAACTTTTTAGTACAAAATGTCTCGTGTTCCTAAATGGCGGCAAGATTGCACCAAAATATTTGCTATGCATAAAATATCTCGGGTGTGGACTGGAGAACATTTCTGACAAAATTTCATCATTTTTTAGGTTGAAGGTAAACATACCTTTCCTTGAAAAACTATTCACACCCGGTGAACTTTTCCATGTTTGTTTACATTACAGCCACAAACAAGTGGATTTTATTGGGGTTTTATGTGATAACAACACAAAGTAGCAAATATTTGTGAGTATAAAGGAAATTATACATGAATTTCTAAACATTTTAAGAAATATAAAAATTGTGATGTGCATTAGTATTCAGCCCCTTGAGTGAATACTTTGCAGAACAAACCTTTCTCTAGAATTACTGCTACCAATCTCTTTGCACATCTAGAGGTGACATTTTTTGCCCTTTCTACTTTATAAAACAGCTTTGTCTCAGGCCCCCTTCACACGTCCGTGAAAATCACGCACGTGTTTCACGGACATGTTTCACGGACGTGTCAAAGGTGCGTTTTTCCCTCCATGAGCCGTGTTTATGGCACTACGTGTGTTCTCCGTGTGTTATCCGTGATAACACACGGAGAACGAGAACTTTCAACTCACCTGTCCCTGGCGTAGCTGTACGTGGTGCTGAACTTCAGTCTCCGGTCCTGCCGACTCCCCGCTGCTGCTGCTTCTGGCCAGAGTGAAGTGAATATTAAATGTGCATAATGAGCGGCGGTCGGCAGCAAGTGACAGCAGAGACAGGAGGGCTGGAGAAGGTGAGTAAAGATTTGTTAATTTTTGTCTCTGACACGTGAGTTTTCTCCGGCACGTTTTCACACGGGACCGCATCCACACTACATCCGTGTGGTCCGTATGCGGGCCGTGTGACACCCGTGATGCCGAAGAAAACGTGGACATATCTACGTGTGGAACACACGGACACGCGTATGCTCCACACGTTCCATGGCAAAACACGCACGTGTGCGCAGACCCATTGACTTTAATGGGTCTACGTGTGCCCGTGTCTCCGGTACGTGCAGGAACAGACCTAACACGTACCGGAGACACGTGTGTGAAGGGGGCCTCAGGTAACTTGGATTAAGGCATCGGTGAAGCAATTTTCAATTCTTATTCTTTTGCTTTTAAAAAGAGCTCTGGATCGCTTCTGCTTTTCCACTGACCACAAGCCTCTTGGCTGCTTCTCTATAATTAGTGCTCTCCTTGCTTGGGATGTCAGTTTAGGTGGACGGCCATGGCTTTGTACTTTTTCAGTTGTGCTATGTGTGACAACTCCGCATCTGGCCTCTTGTGTGAGGAGAGAACTGTTCTTAATTAGGCCAGATGTATTGTGCCTTCGATTGGCAAATTAAGAGAAGTTAGCCATTGTTTCACGTCAGACTGACCAGAGCCCTATTGTCTGTTAAATGTTGATTGCCTCAGCCTCTTTGACTACATCAACTAGAGGAATATTATGCAGTCAGATTGAACTGAACCAGTGAGAGAACAGCCATTTCCTACCAATCCTGTAATACACAAAAACCTGAAATGAGAACTGAGGGATATCAAAAAGGCTTTGCTCCTGTTACCACATTCATTTTGCAAGACTTCAGCATAGGAGCCACGGTTTCACCTGGAGGGTCACAGATTTGCTTCCCTGCCTAATGCTGAGCCCACATATTTGCTTGGCGAATCCAGGTGAGGACAATTTAGTTGCCTGGATACACTTCTTGCTGTGCTCAGTCAGGTTTATAGCTTGCTGCTATCTCCTCTCAGTGGGTGCTCATCAAAAGCGAAGTGCCGCTGATTGGAATAGTTGGCCCTGAAGCCCCAAAGCCACAAATATTCTAAACCCTTGTGAGCCAATTGATGGGTGAGACTCTGTCGTTTGTACCATCTTGTGATCTTGCTGGAAATGTACGATACGTGTTTGCCTGTTGGTGAACTAATAATGTCTCACCAAGGTGTGGTTCCCTCACCCTGTTTTGTCTGAGTAATGTTCTGCCCACAAGGAAGGAGTGCGGGCATTCGGTGTGATGAGCCCTGGTCCGAGCAGTCTTTCTGAAAACAGCCAGGCCAGCAGACGACCGTACCCATTGACCCTCATGTCTCCACTTTATACTCATGCTATTTTTGGATGATGGATTGAAAAGTGCTTAGTGGGATGTTCAGAGCTTTGGCTATTTTTTTTTATAACTGAACCCTGCTTTACTCTTCTCCACAACTTTATCCCTGACCTGTCTGGTGGGTTTCTTGGCTTTCAAGATGCTGTTTGATCCCTAATGTTCTTAAACAAAACTCATGAAATCTTCACAAAACAGCTGTAGTTATACTGAGAATAAATTATACAGGTGACTCAATTTACTAATTATGTGACTTCAGGAAGCAATTGGTCACTCAGGGGCATCATACTACAAGGGGCTTAATACAAATGCACATCACAATATTCAGATTTATATTTTTAAATATTTAGAAAACCATCTATCATTTCCTTTACACTTCACAAATACTTGTTACTTAATGCTGGTACATCGCATAAAATCCTAATAAAATAAATTTACGTTTGTGGGAGTAACGTGAAAATAAGTGGAAACGTTCCGGGGGTGTGAATACGTTTTCAAGGGGCAAAATTCCGTCATGACTCTAAAAATATCAGACTAGTTCCCTGGATCAATGTCCCATCACAATATCTAGTACTGATGATAACCTGCCATAATATACTTTGTACGGAAGGCATCCAGGCCCGCCTTGAATTTTTGTAGTCTATCAAGAATTATCACATCATGTGTCAGAGAGTTCCATATTCTCACTGCTTTTACAGTAGAGAATCCCCATCTGTGATTATGACTGAACTTCCTTGTCATCATTGCAGGCCTCAGTTGAAAGCTCATTAGAAATATCTCAGCAATGCCCCTGATATACTTGTACATAAAATCACCTCCTGGCCTTTGTGTTTCCAAAATGAATAACCCCAGGCTTGCTAACCTGTCCTCCTATTGCAATCCTTCCATTCCTTTACTGGTCGCTCTTCTCTCCACCCGCTCTAGTTCAGTTATGTCCTCCTCATTCACTGGAGCCCGAAATTGTGCAGAATATTGTAAGTGTGGCCGCACTAGTGACTTGTATAGAGGCAAAACTGTTCTTGTCCAGAGCATCTGTGCCTCGTTCACTGCATCCTATTATTTTATCTGCCTTGGCAGCAGCTTCCTGGCACTGGTTGGTTTTCTCGTCCTCCCGCACAGCCACATCTTCTTCTGTGTCACTGTTCTACAGTAACTATTTAAAAAAATTGTCGTTTAAAAATCAGCCAAAAAAATCTGGAAATCTAAACTCCTGCAAACATACAGAGAACAAAAACCAACAGATTAATATTATAAAATAGTAACGTGCCATACATGTGGAAGAAAAGCTGCTTCGTAATATTATTGGATCGAGGTTCTTCATTTCGGTTACTGCAGCCCCAAAACCATGAATTGTCTTCTTCTTCATGTCATACATGTTAGCGTTATTTCTGCAGCCAGTGATCGGATATAAAGTCTCCAGTAATTATATTACTGTACAGGATTCTTTATGATTTCACATCATCACCTTCTCCCCATTCAGGTCCCTACAATATCAAATCCTCTCAGTGGAGATCCTCTATATAAGAGAATTCTCCTGATTGCCCCATCAAGGATGGATATGGACAGGGACAAGATGGCGGAGAGGATATTGCACCTCACCCTAGAGATCCTCTTCCGGCTTACTGGAGAGGTGAGAGATTCTGATGACGTCACATTACATCATTCTTATCTATGGGAATAACAGATGGACAGAACTGGAGAGGTGAGGACTCTGGAAATGTCTGGAGTGAGATTTATTACTGTCTCTCTCCATAACCAGGATTACACAGTAGTGAAGAAGACCTCTAGTGAGTGCTGTCAGGCCCCTGTAGCTGAGGGATGGGGAAGACCCCTGAGCCCAATCACGGGGCCTCCACCTCACCCCCCGATACATGAGGACATCAATGACCAGAAGATCCTAGAACTCACCTACAAGATGATTGAGCTGCTGACTGGAGAGGTGACACTGCTGGGAATGCTGGGACATTATACAGTAACGCTATGAAGGGATCGGGGGTGACGGTATCATTGTATGTGTCAGGTTCCTATAAGATGTCAGGACGTCACCGTCTATTTCTCCATGGAGGAGTGGGAGTATTTAGAAGGACACAAAGATCTGTACAAGGACGTCATGATGGAGGTTCCCCAGCCCCTCACATCACCAGGTAATAGACAGGACTAAATACACACGGCCTATAATTATCTGTATGTAAGGAATGAATTCAGTCCCTGTATGTGTCTCCTCCAGCTCTATCCAGTAAGAGGACAACACCAGAGAGATGTCCCCGTCCTCTTCTCCCACAGGACTGTAAACAAGAAGATCCCGATGTTCCTCAGGATGTGTTTCCTCCAGCTCTATCCAGTAAGAGATATCTACTCATGTACTTTCTGCACTAATTTTGTGTTTACATTTTTAGACTTTCTGCTGTGGGTTTTTTCAGCTGTATTTTCTTTGCTTCTGCTTCTTCTGCTGTTTGTTTCTAGTGCCTTCTCTATGTTGTTATGAAGGCAACTCAAATACCTGCAGAGGGTTCATGAATACTCTGTTTCCCTAATAATAAGCCCTGGTTACAGTCAGGGCTAGTGTTAGGAGGAATCAAACTGTGCAATTTCTCAGGAACCCACTTTCTTAAGGACCTTATCAGTTGCATTCGGAAGTTGATTGTTTAAGGACCTTTGATGAAGTCATGTGACATGATGTAAGCAAAGGTCTCTTAATTGCATGAGTCTAAAAGAACTGAATAGAAGACAGGCTGGCATGGTGATTCGTCATTAGGGGAAAGGGAGAGCAAACAGGACAATTTTACAGGGCCCCCATTTTCCTAGCGGCCCCAGTGTTTATATGCCGATTATAGGACTGTTCAAGAACCTTTTTGACATCACGTCATGTGACCAAAGGTCTCTTAATTGCAGGAGTATGAAGCTGAAGAGGAGACAGGTTGCTGTGTGTGTGTGTGTGTGTGTGTGTGTGTGTGTGTGTGTGTGTGTGTGTGTAGATAGCTAGATAATAGAAAAATAAAAGTTACAGCCGCACACTGAAGTACCACATTTTTAAACTACCAAAAAATATCTAATAAAATTATTGCTTTAGAGCAGGGGTGGGCAATTAATTTTCCCATGGGGCCGCATGAGAAATTGGGATTGGTTTAGAGGGCCGGACTAATATAATTACCTCAGTTCTACCCAATATACTACATTACTACACCCCCTCCATATACTACACCTGTAATAAACTACACCACTACACCCCTATATACTACACCTGTATTATACTACACTCCCTCCATATACCTGTAATATACTACACCCCCATATACACCTGTATTATACTGCACCACTATATAATACACCTCCTATATACTACATCATTACACCCCTATATACTACACCTGTAATATACTACATCACTACACCCCATATACTACACCTGTAATATACTACACCTCCATATAGCACACCTGTAATATACTACAACTCCATATAGTACACCTGTAATATACTAGACCTCCATATAGTACACCTGTAATATACTACATCACTACACCCCATATACTACACCTGTAATATACTACACCTCCATATAGTACACCTGTAATATACTACACCTCCATATAGTACACCTGTAATATACTACACCTCCATATAGTACACCTGTAATATACTACATCACTACACCCCATATACTACACCTGTAATATAGTACACCCCCATATAGTACACCTGTAATATACTACACCTCCATATAGCACACCTGTAATATACTACACCTCCATATAATACACCTGTAATATATTACACCTCCATATAGTACACCTGTAATATACTACACCTCCATATAGTACACCTGTAATATACTACATCACTACACCCCATATACTACACCTGTAATATAGTACACCCCCATATAGTACACCTGTAATATACTACACCTCCATATAGCACACCTGTAATATACTACAACTCCATATAGTACACCTGTAATATACTACACCTCCATATAGTACACCTGTAATATACTACACCCCTATATACACCTGTAATATACTACATCACTATACCCCATATACTACACCTGTAATATAGTACACCCCCATATAGTACACCTGTAATATACTACACCTCCATATAGCACACCTGTAATATACTACAACTCCATATAGTACACCTGTAATATACTACACCTCCATATAGTACACCTGTAATATACTACACCCCTATATACACCTGTAATATACTACATCACTACACCCCATATACTACACCTGTAATATAGTACACCCCCATATAGTACACCTGTAATATACTACACCTCCATATAGCACACCTGTAATATACTACACCTCCATATAGCACACCTGTAATATACTACATCACTACACCCCATATACTACACCTGTAATATAGTACACCCCCATATAGTACACCTGTAATATACTACACCTCCATATAGCACACCTGTAATATACTACACCTCCATATAGCACACCTGTAATATACTACATCACTACACCCCATATACTACACCTGTAATATAGTACACCCCCATATAGTACACCTGTAATATACTACATCACTACACCCCTATATAGCACACCTGTAATATACACCTCCATATAGCACACCTGTAATATACTACATCACTACACCCCATATACTACACCTGTAATATACTACACCTCCATATAGTACACCTGTAATATACTACACCTCCATATAGTACACCTGTAATATACTACATCACTACACCCCATATACTACACCTGTAATATAGTACACCCCCATATAGTACACCTGTAATATACTACATCACTACACCCCTATATAGCACACCTGTAATATACACCTCCATATAGCACACTTGTAATATACTACATCACTATACCCCCCATATACTACACCACTATATACACCTCCATATAGCACACCTGTAATATACTACACCCCCATATGTCACACACCCTGCTCCCCATACAGCCTGCACCCCCATATCACACACACTACACTCCATACAGCCTGTACCCCCATATCACACACACTACACCCCCATATGTCACACACCCTGCTCCCCATACAACCTGCACCCCCATATCTCACACACCCTGCTACCCATACAACCTGCACCCCCATATCTCACACACCCTGCTCCCCATACAGCCTGCACCCCCCAGATCACACACACTACACCACGATATGTCACACACCCTGCCCACATATCTCACCCTGCCTGTACACCAACTTACCCCTCTCAAACACTCTGCACCCCTTCACATCCTTCTGTCAGTCTGCAGCCCTCATATGCCACTCACACTGCAACTCCATCTTCCCTCATATGCACTCACCCTGCAACTCCATCTTCCCACATATGCCACTCACCCTGCAACTCCATCTTCCCTCATATGCACTCACCCTGCAACTCCATCTTCCCACATATGCCACTCACCCTGCAGCTCCATCTTCCCACATATGCCACTCACCCTGCAACTCCATCTTCCCTCATATGCACTCACCCTGCAACTCCATCTTCCCACATATGCCACTCACCCTGCAACTCCATCTTCCCTCATATGCACTCACCCTGCAACTCCATCTTCCCACATATGCCACTCACCCTGCAGCTCCATCTTCCCACATATGCCACTCACCCTGCAACTCCATCTTCCCTCATATGCACTCACCCTGCAACTCCATCTTCCCACATATGCCACTCACCCTGCAGCTCCATCTTCCCACATATGCCACTCACCCTGCAACTCCATCTTCCCTCATATGCACTCACCCTGCAGCTCCATCTTCCCACATATGCCACTCACCCTGCAACTCCATCTTCCCACATATGCCACTCACCCTGCAACTCCATCTTCCCTCATGTGCCACTCACCCTGCAACTCCATCTTCCCTCATATGCCACTCACCCTGCAACTCCATCTTCCCTCATATGCACTCACCCTGCAACTCCATCTTCCCACATATGCCACTCACCCTGCAGCTCCATCTTCCCTCATATGCCACTCACCCTGCAACTCCATCTTCCCTCATATGCACTCACCCTGCAGCTCCATCTTCCCACATATGCCACTCACCCTGCAACTCCATCTTCCCACATATGCACTCACCCTGCAGCTCCATCTTCCCACATATGCCACTCACCCTGCAACTCCATCTTCCCACATATGCCACTCACCCTGCAACTCCATCTTCCCACATATGCCACTCACCCTGCAACTCCATCTTCCCTCATATGCCACTCACCCTGCAACTCCATCTTCCCTCATATGCACTCACCCTGCAACTCCATCTTCCCTCATATGCCACTCACCCTGCAACTCCATCTTCCCACATATGCCACTCACCCTGCAACTCCATCTTCCCTCATATGCACTCACCCTGCAGCTCCATCTTCCCACATATGCCACTCACCCTGCAACTCCATCTTCCCACATATGCCACTCACCCTGCAACTCCATCTTCCCACATATGCCACTCACCCTGCAACTCCATCTTCCCTCATATGCCACTCACCCTGCAGCTCCATCTTCCCTCATATGCCACTCACCCTGCAGCTCCATCTTCCCTCATATGCACTCACCCTGCAACTCTATCTTCCCACATATGCCACTCACCCTGCAACTCCATCTTCCCACATATGCCACTCACCCTGCAGCTCCATCTTCCCTCATATGCCACTCACCCTGCAACTCCATCTTCCCACATATGCCACTCACCCTGCAACTCCATCTTCCCTCATATGCACTCACCCTGCAGCTCCATCTTCCCACATATGCCACTCACCCTGCAACTCCATCTTCCCACATATGCCACTCACCCTGCAACTCCATCTTCCCTCATATGCCACTCACCCTGCAACTCCATCTTCCCTCATATGCACTCACCCTGCAACTCTATCTTCCCACATATGCCACTCACCCTGCAACTCCATCTTCCCACATATGCCACTCACCCTGCAGCTCCATCTTCCCTCATATGCCACTCACCCTGCAACTCCATCTTCCCACATATGCCACTCACCCTGCAACTCCATCTTCCCTCATATGCCACTCACCCTGCAGCTCCATCTTCCCTCATATGCCACTCACCCTGCAACTCCATCTTCCCACATATGCCACTCACCCTGCAACTCCATCTTCCCTCATATGCACTCACCCTGCAGCTCCATCTTCCCACATATGCCACTCACCCTGCAACTCCATCTTCCCACATATGCCACTCACCCTGCAACTCCATCTTCCCTCATATGCCACTCACCCTGCAACTCCATCTTCCCTCATATGCACTCACCCTGCAACTCTATCTTCCCACATATGCCACTCACCCTGCAACTCCATCTTCCCACATATGCCACTCACCCTGCAGCTCCATCTTCCCTCATATGCCACTCACCCTGCAACTCCATCTTCCCACATATGCCACTCACCCTGCAACTCCATCTTCCCTCATATGCCACTCACCCTGCAACTCCATCTTCCCTCATATGCCACTCACCCTGCAACTCCATCTTCCCTCATATGCACTCACCCTGCAACTCTATCTTCCCACATATGCCACTCACCCTGCAACTCCATCTTCCCTCATATGCCACTCACCCTGCAACTCCATCTTCCCTCATATGCCACTCACCCTGCAACTTCATCTTCCCTCATATGCCACTCACCCTGCAACTCCATCTTCCCTCATATGCCACTCACCCTGCAACTCCATCTTCCCTCATATGCCACTCACCCTGCAGCTCCATCTTCCCTCATATGCCACTCACCCTGCAGCTCCATCTTCCCTCATATGCCACTCACCCTGCAACTTCATCTTCCCTCATATGCCACTCACCCTGCAGCTCCATCTTCCCTCATATGCCACTCACCCTGCAACTCCATCTTCCCTCATATGCACTCACCCTGCAACTCCATCTTCCCTCATATGCCACTCACCCTGCAACTCCATCTTCCCTCATATGCCACTCACCCTGCAACTTCATCTTCCCTCATATGCCACTCACCCTGCAACTCCATCTTCCCTCATATGCCACTCACCCTGCAACTCCATCTTCCCTCATATGCCACTCACCCTGCAGCTCCATCTTCCCTCATATGCCACTCACCCTGCAGCTCCATCTTCCCTCATATGCCACTCACCCTGCAACTTCATCTTCCCTCATATGCCACTCACCCTGCAGCTCCATCTTCCCTCATATGCCACTCACCCTGCAGCTCCATCTTCCCACATATGCCACTCACCCTGCAACTCCATCTTCCCTCATATGCCACTCACCCTGCAACTCCATCTTCCCTCATATGCCACTCACCCTGCAACTCCATCTTCCCACATATGCCACTCACCCTGCAACTCCATCTTCCCTCATATGCACTCACCCTGCAGCTCCATCTTCCCACATATGCCACTCACCCTGCAACTCCATCTTCCCACATATGCCACTCACCCTGCAACTCCATCTTCCCTCATATGCCACTCACCCTGCAACTCCATCTTCCCTCATATGCACTCACCCTGCAACTCTATCTTCCCACATATGCCACTCACCCTGCAGCTCCATCTTCCCTCATATGCCACTCACCCTGCAACTCCATCTTCCCACATATGCCACTCACCCTGCAACTCCATCTTCCCTCATATGCCACTCACCCTGCAACTCCATCTTCCCTCATATGCCACTCACCCTGCAACTCCATCTTCCCTCATATGCCACTCACCCTGCAACTCTATCTTCCCACATATGCCACTCACCCTGCAACTCCATCTTCCCACATATGCCACTCACCCTGCAGCTCCATCTTCCCTCATATGCCACTCACCCTGCAGCTCCATCTTCCCACATATGCCACTCACCCTGCAACTCCATCTTCCCTCATATGCACTCACCCTGCAGCTCCATCTTCCCTCATATGCCACTCACCCTGCAACTCCATCTTCCCACATATGCCACTCACCCTGCAACTCCATCTTCCCTCACATGCCACTCACCCTGCAACTCCATCTTCCCTCATATGCCACTCACCCTGCAACTCCATCTTCCCTCATATGCCACTCACCCTGCAACTCCATCTTCCCTCCATATGCACTCACCCTGCAACTCCATCTTCCCTCATATGCCACTCACCCTGCAACTTCATCTTCCCTCATATGCCACTCACCCTGCAACTCCATCTTCCCTCATATGCCACTCACCCTGCAACTTCATCTTCCCTCATATGCCACTCACCCTGCAACTCCATCTTCCCTCATATGCCACTCACCCTGCAACTCTATCTTCCCACATATGCCACTCATCCTGCAACTCCATCTTCCCTCATATGCCACTCACCCTGCAACTCCATCTTCCCACATATGCCACTCACCCTGCAACTCCATCTTCCCTCATATGCACTCACCCTGCAGCTCCATCTTCCCTCATATGCCACTCACCCTGCAACTCCATCTTCCCACATATGCCACTCACCCTGCAACTCCATCTTCCCTCACATGCCACTCACCCTGCAACTCCATCTTCCCTCATATGCCACTCACCCTGCAACTCCATCTTCCCTCATATGCCACTCACCCTGCAACTCCATCTTCCCTCATATGCACTCACCCTGCAACTCCATCTTCCCTCATATGCCACTCACCCTGCAACTTCATCTTCCCTCATATGCCACTCACCCTGCAACTCCATCTTCCCTCATATGCCACTCACCCTGCAACTCCATCTTCCCTCATATGCCACTCACCCTGCAGCTCCATCTTCCCTCATATGCCACTCACCCTGCAGCTCCATCTTCCCTCATATGCCACTCACCCTGCAACTTCATCTTCCCTCATATGCCACTCACCCTGCAGCTCCATCTTCCCTCATATGCCACTCACCCTGCAACTCCATCTTCCCACATATGCCACTCACCCTGCAGCTCCATCTTCCCTCATATGCCACTCACCCTGCAACTCCATCTTCCCTCATATGCCACTCACCCTGCAACTCCATCTTCCCACATATGCCACTCACCCTGCAACTCCATCTTCCCTCATATGCACTCACCCTGCAGCTCCATCTTCCCACATATGCCACTCACCCTGCAACTCCATCTTCCCACATATGCCACTCACCCTGCAACTCCATCTTCCCTCATATGCCACTCACCCTGCAACTCCATCTTCCCTCATATGCACTCACCCTGCAACTCTATCTTCCCACATATGCCACTCACCCTGCAGCTCCATCTTCCCTCATATGCCACTCACCCTGCAACTCCATCTTCCCTCATATGCCACTCACCCTGCAACTCCATCTTCCCTCATATGCCACTCACCCTGCAACTCCATCTTCCCTCATATGCACTCACCCTGCAACTCTATCTTCCCACATATGCCACTCACCCTGCAACTCCATCTTCCCTCATATGCCACTCACCCTGCAACTCCATCTTCCCTCATATGCCACTCACCCTGCAACTCCATCTTCCCTCATATGCCACTCACCCTGCAACTCTATCTTCCCACATATGCCACTCACCCTGCAACTCCATCTTCCCACATATGCCACTCACCCTGCAGCTCCATCTTCCCTCATATGCCACTCACCCTGCAACTCCATCTTCCCACATATGCCACTCACCCTGCAACTCCATCTTCCCTCATATGCACTCACCCTGCAGCTCCATCTTCCCTCATATGCCACTCACCCTGCAACTCCATCTTCCCACATATGCCACTCACCCTGCAACTCCATCTTCCCTCATATGCCACTCACCCTGCAACTCCATCTTCCCTCATATGCCACTCACCCTGCAACTCCATCTTCCCTCATATGCCACTCACCCTGCAACTCCATCTTCCCTCATATGCACTCACCCTGCAACTCCATCTTCCCTCATATGCCACTCACCCTGCAACTTCATCTTCCCTCATATGCCACTCACCCTGCAACTCCATCTTCCCTCATATGCCACTCACCCTGCAACTTCATCTTCCCTCATATGCCACTCACCCTGCAGCTCCATCTTCCCTCATATGCCACTCACCCTGCAGCTCCATCTTCCCTCATATGCCACTCACCCTGCAACTCCATCTTCCCACATATGCCACTCACCCTGCAACTCCATCTTCCCTCATATGCCACTCACCCTGCAACTCCATCTTCCCTCATATGCCACTCACCCTGCAACTTCATCTTCCCTCATATGCCACTCACCCTGCAACTCCATCTTCCCACATATGCCACTCACCCTGCAACTCCATCTTCCCTCATATGCACTCACCCTGCAACTCCATCTTCCCTCATATGCCACTCACCCTGCAACTCCATCTTCCCTCATATGCACTCACCCTGCAACTCCATCTTCCCTCATATGCACTCACCCTGCAGCCCCCTCCCTCTCATGTCCCCTCTTTTCTTATTACCAGTTATCATGTGTCCACATCTCCTTCAGGATTCAGTATCTTTGCTTTCTGCCCGGCATCCCGTGTCTCCTCCCACACAGTCACATGGGCGTGACGTCATCGCAGGTCCAGCAGCATGAATTATTCCGTCTGCTGTGCTGCTCCTTCTCCTGCAGGGCGGGCGGGAACTTTTGAAATGACACACGCAGCGCAGTACTGACAATTAGTGCCGGCAGGGAACAAAGGAAAGACTCCTGCGTTCCGCTGCCTGCACTTACTGTGCGGACCTGCACAGGATCTCTCCCTGCTCGGCACGCTGCAGCCCGGCTCCACTGCACCGGCTGAAGACGGGCGGGCCGCTCACAGAGAGTAGGCGGGCCGGATGTGGCCCGCGGGCCGCCCCTTGCCCAGGTCTGCTTTAGAGAATGTGAACTACTGGAAAATTACCCTGGAAGGATTGGAGACACCTACAGAAGGAGATTTGACACCTAGACCTTGATTCTTCAAAGCAATTATGCCAGAATTCTGTCAGAAATCACTTTTCAATCAATTTTTTGTGCAACACAGAGTTGTGAAAAAAAAATCGTGCGACTAAATCATCACGGCGCACTGCGCTGACATCACTCGCATGTCCTTCAGCTCCCAGCAGTACAAGCAGACATGGCCTCCTCTTACTGGTAATTCATAGCAAAATGTATGGCCTCCGGCGCCACTGCGAACAAGCTGACTATCAAGCACGTGACTGTGATCAGAGGAGGCCTGATGGGTGCCGGGATAGCGCAGGTAGCTGCAGCAAACAGACACACTGTTGTTTTTGTGGACCAGACTGATGACATCTTGAAAAAGTTTGCCAAAAGTATTGAAGACAGCTTGAAAATGGTCACTAAGAAGATGTTTGCGGACAAGCCTGAGGCTGATTCACAATTCATCAGCAAAACCCTCTGATACTTCAGCACAAGCACAGACCCAGCAGCCGTGGTGCACAGCAATGATCTGGTGGTAGAAGTCATAATAGAAAACATGGAAGTGAAAAATGCACTGATGAAGACACTGGACAAATTTGCACCAGAACACACCATATTTGCCAGCAACACTTCCTCATAGCTGACATAGCCAACTCCACAACTAGGCAGGATCAGTTCGGAGGGCTGCATTTCTTTAATCCAATGATGAAGCTGGTGGAGGTCATTAAGACACCAATGACTGGGGGGCGGAGCCTGGACCGGGATGTGAGCGCACGCGAGGAGACACTCTCCCGCTGGCTCACCGTGACACCGCCGGAACCACCGCATGGCCGACGGGTATAGTGGCATCGGAGGACAAGGGAAGGACCCGACTCCCAGCAGAAGAAGTTCCAGCTCCTGAATCAGCGAGATGACCAAGCGGCGGCAGAAGGAAGTGGGAGCCGGGAAAGTGCCTGGCTTACAAGATGGCACCGAGGTCAGAGAAGAGCCAGAGAAGGCAAACGTAGCCTGCCAGCGCCGCATGGAAGCGGCTGCAAAGCTGGCACAGTATGCAAGGCAATCGGAGGAACCTCTGGGGGAGCCTGGTAAGATGGTGGAAGAAAACGGGAGGAGGAGGAAGACCCGGAGGAGGCTGAAGGAGCAAGGGGAGAATCAGGGGAAGATAAACAGGATGAGGATTCAGGAGAGCAGCAGGCAGCAGATGAAATACAGAAGAACCCCACTATTAAGGATGTATTTCAGGTGGTCTCCTTCTGCAAACAGGCCCTCACAACTTTAACCCAGCAGGTGCTGGGAATAAAGGGAGATATAGCTACTCTCAAAAAAGATCAGAAGAAAGCTGATATGAGAACCAGTGCTGTGGAAGAAAGAGTGGGGACAGCTGAGGATCACATAGTTGCACTACAAAAAGCAGAGAGAAAATTCCAGAAGCAGATATCTGAGATGGCCACAAAAACAGACGACTTGGAGAACCGTTCCAGGAGGAACAATATAAGACTGGTGGGCATCCCAGAAAGAGCTGAGGGAAGAAATCCTACTGACTTCATAGAAATGTGACTTAAAGAGAAGATTATAGCTATACGCTATTGAAAGGGCATACAGGGTTCCAATGCAACCGCAGCTACCTGGCAAGGGACCTCGTATGATGCTGGCGAAGCTTCTTAACTACAGAGACCGGAATATTATTCTACGCAAGACACGGGATATGGAGACCCTGACAATAGATGGACACCCAGTAGCTATATACCCTGACTACTCTGTACTGAAACAAAGAATGCAATTCACAAGGGTAAAGAGACGAGTCCGAGAGCTGGAGGTTAAATACTCCATGATTTTCCCAGCAAAACTCCGAGTAGTAGCACTGGAGAAGGTTCACTTCTTTCTTGATCCGGAAGAAGTCATGAAGTGGATAGACATCAATGCAAGGAAGCCCGCAAGCAACAGGAGAAGGATAGAAGCTAGCTACGAGCGATATTGCAATCTCGTGATTTTCCTGGGATTCAAGACTGGTTATTCATAAGCAATTGCATACACTAGAAGAGGAGGAAACTTCATAGGCCCATCTTTGTTGTAGAGACAGTACCTCCTTTTTTTTTGTTTTTTTTTTCTACCGGGTTATCATTGTTGATCTCCTGCTCCTGTTCCTGAGTGTTAGATGAGACAGCGGAATTCACTAACAATAAGCTGGACAATGACAGGAGGTCGATAATAATTCTTTTTTCTTATGGCCGTTCAGCGGCGATTGATAAATATTTAAGTTTTCAAATTTTCAGGTTAACTGTTTACATTATATGAAATTTGCAAATGAAAACGAATATGGTTAAGGCAGGAGGTGAGTTAGGGGGTTCTGCTCACTAGGATGAGACAGGTTTGGTATGGGAGAAAAAGAGGAGAGAGGTTGACCAGTCTAGGACAGATAGACCTCATTCCCCATAAGGGAGTTAAAGATGTAAATCGGAGGTGGAGGAGTTTAGTTGGGGCAGTTCTAAGGGGAGGGCTAGGGAAGGGAAAGACTCAGCGTACAGAGGGGCAAAATGCCTGTACAAAGATAACCTGTGATTCAATATGGGAGAGGAGATTAAAGTATTATGTTGGAATGTAAGGGGACTGTCAGATAGAGGTAGAAGAGATGCAATGATAAAATATATGCTAGACCAGAGACCATCAGTAATGTGTTTATTGGAGATGCATTTGACAAGTGAAACGACGAATGTACTGAACAAACGATGGGTGCAAAAGGCATATCATTTTACTTTCTCTACCTATGCTAGCGGTGTCTCTATGTTGGTTCATAGATCCGCCCAATATGAAGAAGTGGAGACATGGATAGACACAGAGGGACAATATGTAATGGTGATCTGTAAGTTGTATGGACAATTACTATGCATTACTGCTATATATGTTCCGCTGCCTTACACTAGTGCCAAAATTAGAGAGGTGAGAGAGCGCTTGGCTAAATGGGGAAATTTGCCATTCTTGTTGGTCGGTGACTTTAATAATGTCATAGATGCATATTGGGACAGGAGCAAAAAATCACGGGAGACGCGAAGTGATGGAGCGACAGGGTTTGGTACCTTTATCCAAGAATTGGGGTTGGTAGACGATTGGAGGATAAGAAATTTGGGGGTGACCTGGTTTTCCTGTCACTCCGCGACCCTTGGTACGCTTTCACGTATAGACCTGGCCTTGGGAAATGATCTGATGGATTCTGGGATTGCGCATGTTGAATATTTGACTAGAGTAATATCGGATCATAGTCCAATCCTGATATCTATTAAAAAACGAGGAGTGGGGGAGAGGCTAACAAGAGAATGGAAGTTACACCCGGTTTGGTTAAATTGTATTGACATAGACGGTATATCTAGTGAGATGCTGGAATATTTTACCCTTAAGGCCCTGTCACACACACAGATAAATCTGTGGTTGCAGTGAAATTGTGGACAATCAGTGCCAGGTTTGTGGCTGTGTACAAATGGAACAATATGGCCATGATTTCACTGCAACCACAGATCTGCCAAAGGTTTATCTGTGTGTGTGTGTGTGTGTGTGTGTGTGTGTGTGTGACAGGGCCTTAAATAGAGGTAGTGCGGATCCTTTGGTAGTTTGGAACGCCATGAAGGCATACCTTAGAGGCCTTTTATTTAGAGACGTTTGCCAGTGTAAGTCTCGTAGTAGACAAGGGGAAATTGATTGCTTAGAGGCTTTGAAGGGAGCAGAAGCAGAGATGGTAGCACAGCCCACACCAGAGTATAGGCAAAAGCTAAAAGCAGCTCAGGAAGAAGTTAATAAAGTGCTATTGAAGAAAGCAGCAGGAAACAGGCTTTTCAGAGAGAACGTCTATGCGGAGGGAGAAAAGGTGGGACACCTGTTGTCGGTGGTGACGGCAGCCCAGAGAAAACCATCCTTTGTACACTGCATTCGCACCACAGCGGGAAATTTGGTCACGGAGGGGAAAGATATTTTGGACACGTTCGCAGCCTTTTATGAGGAATTGTACTCCACTAGAGGGGAGTCAAGACAGCAGGACCTAGAGATTTTCTTAGATACAATGACATTACCCAAAATAGCAGAGACAGAGAGACACAGTCTGGAGGCCCAAATTACACTTGAGGAGATGGAGAGAGCTTTGCATGGCATGGCAAATGAAAAAGCCCCAGGGGTGGATGGATTGCCGGTGGAGGTGTACAAATCTCTGGAAGAAATGCTCTTACCCAATTTGTTGAATGTCTTGGAGGAGGCAAGAAAGCGGGGGACACTGCCAGCGTCTATGAGGGAGGCGATAATAACAGTAATACTTAAAGAGGATAAGGATCCAAAACTCCCTGAGTCATACTGGCCCATTTCACTTTTAACGACTGATGTTAAAATTTTGGCCAAAGTACTCTCTAATCGATTAACCGAAGTGATATCTGCTCGAATTCACCCAGATCAGTCGGGTTTCATGCCTAGTAGATCTACGGCGAAAAATATACGAAGATTATACCTTAACATGCAGCTACCGGTGGACAATCCGGGACAGAGGGTGATAGCTTCGTTAGATGCCCATAAGGCATTTGACAGTGTGGAATGGGGGTATCTATGGGAAGTGCTAAGACATATGGAATTTGGCCCTAACTTTACATCTTGGATACAGCTGTTATATGCTAGACCAGTGGCTAAAGTGAGAATTAATGGAATGTTGTCACACACAGTGGACTTACAAAGGGGTACTCGTCAGGGTTGCCCGCTCTCGCCTCTCCTTTTTGCTCTAGCGGGGGAACCACTGGCGGCTGCTATACGGCAGAACAGAGACATAAAGGGATTTGTATATGGCCCTCTAGAAGAAAAGATAGCCCTCTATGCAGACAACATTCTGTTATTATTCGCAGACCCAGGGGCATCATTGAGCCATGCCATGCAGGTGATCGAACGGTTCGGAAGGATCTTTGGACTGTCTATAAATTAGACCAAATCAAACCTTTTCCAGGTGGACGCGGGAATAGACGGGTCGACTTAGGGTGATGAGGTTAACAGATTGCGGGTTGTGGACCAGTTTAGATATCTGGGCATACAGGTATCCTTACCAATTGGGAATTACATCACTATTAATCTAGTCCCTTTGCTGAACCAACTGCGTAGTAAGATAACTGCTTGGAATAAGCTTTATTTATCAGTAATAGGACGGATTAACCTTATTAAAATGGTAATATGCCCATGATATTCTACGTGATACACAATACTCCTATCTGTATCCCTCAGAGTCACTTTAAGGAGATTGATTCTATGTTCCGTGCTCTAATATAAAAGAACAAACAAGCCAGACTCAAACTTGAAAGGTTGCAGAGACCAAAGGACGAGGGAGGGTTAGCGTTACCCAATCCAGGAATATATTATCTGGCAGCTCAGAGTCAACATTTCAGGGGATGGGCGAATTTAGTGGCGGTGGATCCAGCATCTAGATTGTTGGGGCATGTTTTACATCGACGACCATTGGTGTTAGGATTGGAGGAAGGATCATTTGGGAGACAAGGGAAAACAAACCCTACACTTAATTTGTCGAACAGAATTTGGAGAAAGATCAAGCAGATGAGGGGGGTTACGGCAATAACTGAATTCACTCCGGTGTGGGAAAATGATAACTGCTCTGAGATATATAAGATAGGCAAAATTAAGGAATGGGCACGTAAAGGTATATGGTATATGTGGCAAATTCTAGACCAGAGACATTAGAAGCTGTTTACACAAATACAAGATGAATTTGTGATATCTCCATCCGGGTGTTACCACTATAAACGAATGGCACATGCAGTAGCGGCTCAGAGGGTTAAACAATCATTGCTGGTTCAGGCAGACTTAGTATTGAAATATGTGTGTAGTAGTGTGCCCACAAGAGGAATCATATCAACTATATATAGGGATCTATTGCATACATATTTGCTTAACCACCCAGTAAGAACTAAAACTAAATGGGAGGCAGAGATAGACGGGATCACTGATGAGTAGAGATGAGCGAACCGGTCCCGGTTCGGCTCGAGGCGGTTCGCCGAACGGGGGGTCTGGCTCGAGTTCGGCTCGTCGAACGTTCGACGAACCGAACTCGAGCCCATAGGAAACAATGGCAGGCAATCACAAACACAGTAAAACACCTAGAAAACACCCTGAAAGGTGTCCAAAAGGTGACAAACAACTCACAACATAACACAAACACATGGGAAAGTGACAAGGACATATACTCATGTGAAAACAAAACAGCTGGACAAGGAAAAAGAGGGAGACACACAGATATATGAGTATATGCAAAGAAACATCGATTCCATTATTGTGCAACTTGAGCCCTGCTCATTTTAGGCTTCCAATCTGGATAAATTGCCTGAGCTCGCCACGTACGCCTTGAGGATCTTGTCGTGTCCTGCAGCCAGCGTTCTCTCGGAACCTGTCTTCAGTGCTGCTGGGGGTCTGCTGGCAGATAAGCACACGTGTCTGTCCACTGACAATGTGGACCTGGCTCTCAGAGGACTTTTCTTCCCCTGGGTCAGCCAGGGGAGGCGAAAGGCACGCGTATTTTTGAGAGTGCTTCATGCAAAGCATCTTTTTCTTTGTCAAAAGGGGGGCTCAACCGATGCCAGTCAAGTGGGGTGTGTGTGGCCCAGTTAGTGGCAACGAGGGAGACTGTGGTTGGAGTCCCCTCGCTGTGTCTCTAAAAGAACCAAGATGAACAAGTCATGGCTCTCAGAGGACTTTTCTTCCCCTGGGTCAGCCAGGGGACGGGAAAGGCACGCGTATTTTTGAGAGTGCTTCATGCAAAGCATCTTTTTCTTTGTCAAAAGGGGGGGTCAACCGATGCCAGTCAAGTGGGGTGTGTGTGGCCCAGTTAGTGGCAACGAGGGAGACTGTGGTTGGAGTCCCCTCGCTGTGTCTCTAAAAGAACCAAGATGAACAAGTCATGGCTCTCAGAGGACTTTTCTTCCCCTGGGTCAGCCAGGGGACGGGAAAGGCACGCGTATTTTTGAGAGTGCTTCATGCAAAGCATCTTTTTCTTTTTCAAAAGGGGGCTCAACCGATGCCAGTCAAGTGGGGTGTGTGTGGCCCAGTTAGTGGCAACGAGGGAGACTGTGGTTGGAGTCCCCTCGCTGTGTCTCTAAAAGAACCAAGATGAACAAGTCATGGCTCTCAGAGGACTTTTCTTCCCCTGGGTCAGCCAGGGGACGGGAAAGGCACGCGTATTTTTGAGAGTGCTTCATGCAAAGCATCTTTTTCTTTTTCAAAAGGGGGCTCAACCGATGCCAGTCAAGTGGGGTGTGTGTGGCCCAGTTAGTGGCAACGAGGGAGACTGTGGTTGGAGTCCCCTCGCTGTGTCTCTAAAAGAACCAAGATGAACAAGTCATGGCTCTCAGAGGACTTTTCTTCCCCTGGGTCAGCCAGGGGACGGGAAAGGCACGCGTATTTTTGAGAGTGCTTCATGCAAAGCATCTTTTTCTTTGTCAAAAGGGGGGGTCAACCGATGCCAGTCAAGTGGGGTGTGTGTGGCCCAGTTAGTGGCAACGAGGGAGACTGTGGTTGGAGTCCCCTCGCTGTGTCTCTAAAAGAACCAAGATGAACAAGTCATGGCTCTCAGAGGACTTTTCTTCCCCTGGGTCAGCCAGGGGACGGGAAAGGCACGCGTATTTTTGAGAGTGCTTCATGCAAAGCATCTTTTTCTTTTTCAAAAGGGGGCTCAACCGATGCCAGTCAAGTGGGGTGTGTGTGGCCCAGTTAGTGGCAACGAGGGAGACTGTGGTTGGAGTCCCCTCGCTGTGTCTCTAAAAGAACCAAGATGAACAAGTCATGGCTCTCAGAGGACTTTTCTTCCCCTGGGTCAGCCAGGGGACGGGAAAGGCACGCGTATTTTTGAGAGTGCTTCATGAAAAGCATCTTTTTCTTTGTCAAAAGGGGGGGTCAACCGATGCCAGTCAAGTGGGGTGTGTGTGGCCCAGTTAGTGGCAACGAGGGAGACTGTGGTTGGAGTCCCCTCGCTGTGTCTCTAAAAGAACCAAGATGAACAAGTCATGGCTCTCAGAGGACTTTTCTTCCCCTGGGTCAGCCAGGGGACGGGAAAGGCACGCGTATTTTTGAGAGTGCTTCATGCAAAGCATCTTTTTCTTTGTCAAAAGGGGGGCTCAACCGATGCCAGTCAAGTGGGGTGTGTGTGGCCCAGTTAGTGGCAACGACGGAGACTGTGGTTGGAGTCCCCTCGCTGTGTCTCTAAAAGAACCAAGATGAACAAGTCATGGCTCTCAGAGGACTTTTCTTCCCCTGGGTCAGCCAGGGGACGGGAAAGGCACGCGTATTTTTGAGAGTGCTTCATGCAAAGCATCTTTTTCTTTTTCAAAAGGGGGCTCAACCGATGCCAGTCAAGTGGGGTGTGTGTGGCCCAGTTAGTGGCAACGAGGGAGACTGTGGTTGGAGTCCCCTCGCTGTGTCTCTAAAAGAACCAAGATGAACAAGTCATGGCTCTCAGAGGACTTTTCTTCCCCTGGGTCAGCCAGGGGACGGGAAAGGCACGCGTATTTTTGAGAGTGCTTCATGCAAAGCATCTTTTTCTTTGTCAAAAGGGGGGGTCAACCGATGCCAGTCAAGTGGGGTGTGTGTGGCCCAGTTAGTGGCAACGAGGGAGACTGTGGTTGGAGTCCCCTCGCTGTGTCTCTAAAAGAACCAAGATGAACAAGTCATGGCTCTCAGAGGACTTTTCTTCCCCTGGGTCAGCCAGGGGACGGGAAAGGCACGCGTATTTTTGAGAGTGCTTCATGCAAAGCATCTTTTTCTTTGTCAAAAGGGGGGGTCAACCGATGCCAGTCAAGTGGGGTGTGTGTGGCCCAGTTAGTGGCAACGAGGGAGACTGTGGTTGGAGTCCCCTCGCTGTGTCTCTAAAAGAACCAAGATGAACAAGTCATGGCTCTCAGAGGACTTTTCTTCCCCTGGGTCAGCCAGGGGACGGGAAAGGCACGCGTATTTTTGAGAGTGCTTCATGCAAAGCATCTTTTTCTTTTTCAAAAGGGGGCTCAACCGATGCCAGTCAAGTGGGGTGTGTGTGGCCCAGTTAGTGGCAACGAGGGAGACTGTGGTTGGAGTCCCCTCGCTGTGTCTCTAAAAGAACCAAGATGAACAAGTCATGGCTCTCAGAGGACTTTTCTTCCCCTGGGTCAGCCAGGGGACGGGAAAGGCACGCGTATTTTTGAGAGTGCTTCATGAAAAGCATCTTTTTCTTTGTCAAAAGGGGGGGTCAACCGATGCCAGTCAAGTGGGGTGTGTGTGGCCCAGTTAGTGGCAACGAGGGAGACTGTGGTTGGAGTCCCCTCGCTGTGTCTCTAAAAGAACCAAGATGAACAAGTCATGGCTCTCAGAGGACTTTTCTTCCCCTGGGTCAGCCAGGGGACGGGAAAGGCACGCGTATTTTTGAGAGTGCTTCATGCAAAGCATCTTTTTCTTTTTCAAAAGGGGGCTCAACCGATGCCAGTCAAGTGGGGTGTGTGTGGCACAGTTAGTGGCAACGAGGGAGACTGTGGTTGGAGTCCCCTCGCTGTGTCTCTAAAAGAACCAAGATGAACAAGTCATGGCTCTCAGAGGACTTTTCTTCCCCTGGGTCAGCCAGGGGACGGGAAAGGCACGCGTATTTTTGAGAGTGCTTCATGAAAAGCATCTTTTTCTTTGTCAAAAGGGGGGGTCAACCGATGCCAGTCAAGTGGGGTGTGTGTGGCCCAGTTAGTGGCAACGAGGGAGACTGTGGTTGGAGTCCCCTCGCTGTGTCTCTAAAAGAACCAAAATGAACAAGTCATGGCTCTCAGAGGACTTTTCTTCCCCTGGGTCAGCCAGGGGACGGGAAAGGCACGCGTATTTTTGAGAGTGCTTCATGCAAAGCATCTTTTTCTTTGTCAAAAGGGGGGCTCAACCGATGCCAGTCAAGTGGGGTGTGTGTGGCCCAGTTAGTGGCAACGAGGGAGACTGTGGTTGGAGTCCCCTCGCTGTGTCTCTAAAAGAACCAAGATGAACAAGTCATGGCTCTCAGAGGACTTTTCTTCCCCTGGGTCAGCCAGGGGACGGGAAAGGCACGCGTATTTTTGAGAGTGCTTCATGCAAAGCATCTTTTTCTTTTTCAAAAGGGGGCTCAACCGATGCCAGTCAAGTGGGGTGTGTGTGGCCCAGTTAGTGGCAACGAGGGAGACTGTGGTTGGAGTCCCCTCGCTGTGTCTCACATGCTTTTAGAAGGGCATGAAATGGCTTGGAGGTTGACTTTCATCATATGCAAACTGTTGGCTACCAAAATGCTGCCTTTCCAACAACTGTGGTTATAGGCAATGAGGAACATACTGATGAAGATGAGACGCAGATACCCGATTGGGATGACAACTTAAATATTCGGTCAGGGCAAGAAGAAACTCGGTCTGAGGGGTAGGGGAGTGCAAACACAACAATTGATGATTAAGTTCTAGATCACACCTACTGTCAACCCACAGTCAGACACTCGAGGAGGTCAACAGAGGCGGTGGAGGAGGATGCAACCGACGTCGAAGTAACCTGGCGCCTTCCTGGACACAGTCGGAGCACTGGTAGCACGTCTACAACTGCATCCTCAGCCACCACTCTGCCTCTGAGCATTATTCGGGGTGGATCAACAGGTCGCATGGCCTCTAAGCCTTGCCTAGCCAGGTCCTTTTTTGACATAGAAAAAGATCGCCCAAATTATGTGATCTGTAAAATTTGTCATGGTTCTCTTAGTAGAGGTCAAAACCTCAGCAGTTTGACAACTTCTTCCATGAATCGTCACATGAATAAATATCATATGGCCCGATGGGAAGCTCACCGTGCTGCAATGCGGCCTAGCGGAGCGAACCATCCACCGCCTGCCCCTTCCAGTGCATCCGCGCGCTCGTCATCTTCTAGGACTGTGGGGACAGCTGTCACACCTGTTTTTCCACCCACAACTTCCACCACTGTAACCGCAACAGGCAGTTTGCTTGGTAGGTCGTCAGTTGGTTTGGAAGGGGAAACAAGTGAGTGTGTACAGCTCTCTCAGACATCGATAGCACCAACTTTGGATGAAGGCAACATCATGTCTCCGCCTGCACTTTCCTCACAAAGCTGCATTTTTCCAGGGACACCCGACTCAACACCGTCTACACACAGCAGCCAGATCTCTGTCCCTCAGATGTGGTCAAATAAAAGGCCACTTCCTGCGACCCATGACAAAGCGAAGAGGTTGACTCTATCCCTCTGTAAGCTGTTGACTACAGAAATGCTGCCTTTCCGCCTAGTGGACACACAGGATTTTAGAGACCTTATGTCTGTCGCTGTGCCCCAGTACCAGATGCCTAGTCGCCACTACTTCTCTAAGAAAGGTGTGCCCGCGCTACACCAGCATGTCGCACACAACATCACCGCTTCCTTGAGAAACTCTGTGTGTGAACGGGTGCATTTCACCACCGATACTTGGACCAGTAAGCATGGACAGGGACGTTACATGTCGCTGACTGGCCACTGGGTAACTATGGTGATAGATGGTGAAGGGTCTGCTGCACAAGTCTTGCCGTCCCCACGACTTGTGTGTCAATCCTCTGTCTGTCCAAGTTCCGCCACTGCTTCTGCATCCTCCACCTCATCTGGGTCCTCCACCTCCGCCCCAAGCCTGCCTGGTCAGGCCACCAGCGTTCTCACTGCGCAGAAGGAATCACGCACCCCTCATTACTATGCTGGTAGCAGAGCGCAACGGCATCAGGCGGTCTTTAGCTTGACATGTCTTTGAAATAGGAGTCACACAGCGACTGAGTTGTGGGCAGCTCTGGAGACTGATTTTGATAAATGGTTGTCTCCACTCAACCTGCAGCCTGGTAAGGCCGTGTGCGACAATGCTGCAAACCTGGGTGCGGCCCTTCGCCTGGGCAAGGTGACACACGTGCCTTGTATGGCTCACGTGTTTAACCTTGTTGTCCAGCAATTTTTAACACACTATCCCGGCCTAGATGGCCTTCTGACCAGGGCACGGAAACTGTCTGCAGTGCTCACTTCCGCCGTTCAACCGCCGCACCTGAGCGACTTGCATCGCTCCAGAAGTCTTTCGGCCTGCCGGTTCATCGCCTGAAATGCGATGTGGCGACACGCTGGAATTCAACTCTCCACATGTTACAGCGACTGTGGCAGCACCGGCGAGCCCTGGTGCAATACGTCATGATGTATAGCCTGGGCCAACGAGATGCAGAAGTGGGGCAGATCACCCTGATGGAGTGATCTCAGATCAAGGACCTATGCACCCTTCTGCACAGTTTCGACATGGCGACGAATATGTTTAGCGCTGACAATGCCATTATCAGCATGACGATTACAGTCATTTACATGCTGGAGCACACGCTAAACACTATTCGTAGTCAGGGGGTGGGACAACAGGAAGGGGAGGAACTACAGGAGGATTCATATGCGCAAGACACAACAACATCACCAAGGTCCAGACGTTCATCATCACCAACGCGGCAGGCATGGGACCATGGGGGACAGGGATCAACAAGGGCGCATGGTAGCAGGTGAGATGTTGAGGAAGGTGCAGGAGGACATGAAGATATGGAGGACGAACTGTCCATGGACATGGAAGACTCAGCAGATGAGGGGGACCTTGGTCAAATTTCAGTTGAAAGAGGTTGGGGGGAGATGACAGAGGAAGAAAGAACGGTTAGCACCTCTATGCCACAAACACAGCGTGGACTTGGTGCGCATGGCTGCGCAAGACACATGAGTGCCTTCTTGTTGCACTACCTCCAACATGACCCTCGTATTGTCAAAATTAGAAGTGATGATGACTACTGGCTTGCCACACTATTAGATCCCCGGGACAAGTCCAAATTTTGTGACATAATTCCACCCATAGAAAGGGACGCACGTATGCAGGAGTATCAGCAGAAGCTGTTACTCGATCTTAGCTCGGCTTTTCCACCAAACAACCGTGCAGGTGAAGGGAGTGATTCTCCCAGTTGTAACTTGACAAACATGGGACGGCCTCGTCATCTTCAACAGTCTACCCGTACCAGTAGGACCGTATCTGGTGCTGGTAACAGCAATTTTATGGAATCTTTTCATAATTTTTTTAGACCCTCCTTTGCAAGGCCACCAGAGACAACAAGTCTGACACATAGTCAACGGATGGAGAGGATGATACAGGAGTATCTCCAAATGAACATCGATGCAATGACTTTGCAAATGGAGCCTTGCTCCTTTTGTGCTTCAAATCTAGAAAAATGTCAAGAGCTCTCCAGTTACGCCTCGAAGATTTTGTCGTGTCCAGCTGCCAGCGTTGTCTCTGAACGTGTCTTCAGTGCTGCTGGGTGTGTGCTGACAGATAAGCGCACGCGTCTGTCCAGTGACAATGTGGACAGACTGACGTTCATCAAAATGAACAAGTCATGGATCCAGAAGGAATTTACTACCCCTGTGTCATCCTGGGGAGAGTAAATGCTTGTGGATTTGGAATGTGCTTGATGCAAATCAAAACATCCTGTTTGCAACTAGGGCACAAGTGCTGCCACTGATAAGGTGTCTGTGTGGGGCCCAATTTTTGGAAAAAAAGGGAGACTCCGCTTGGAGTAACCCTTGCTTGCTGTGTTTTTTAAAAATGATACAAGATGAACAGATCTGAAGGCAAGATGAAGCCAACATCATGTCTCCGCCTGCACTTTTCTCACAAACCTGCATTTTTCCAGGGACACCCTACTCAACACCGTCTACAGACAGCAGCCAGATCTCTGTCCCTCAGATGTGGTCAAATAAAAGGCCACTTACTGCGACCCATGACAAAGCTAAGTGGTTGACTCTATCCCTCTGTAAGCTGTTGGCTACCGAAATGCTGCCTTTACGCGTAGTGGACACACAGGATTTTACAGACCTTATGTCTGTCGCTGTGCCCCAGTACCAGATGCCCAATCACCACTGCTTCTCCAAGAAAAGCATGCCCGCGCTACACCGGCATGTCGCACACAACATCACCACTTCCTTGAGAAAATCTGTGTGCGACAGGGTGCATTTCAACACAGATACTTGGACCAGTAAGCATAGACAGGGTCATTACATGTCACTGACTGGGCACTGGCAAACTATGGTGAGAGATGGAGAAGGGTCTGCTGTACAAGTCTTGCCGTCCCCACGAGTTGTTTCAATCCTTGTTCTGTATGTAGAAGTTAATACACTGCTTCTGCCTCTTCAACCTCGTGTGGGTCCTCTACCTTTGCGCAAACCCTGTGTGGTCAGGCCACCCTTCCTTGCAACTGCGCACAAGGACTACCACACACCTCCTTACTATGCTGGCAGCAGAGCTCAATGCCATCAGGCGGTCAAAGTTTTACTTTGAAATGTATGGGAAATGTGAGTCACACCGCTATTACAGAGAATAGTAGTCAGGCAGGGTCAAAACATTAATTGAGGAACAGGAACAGAATGGGACGGCCAGGACTTAATCAGAAAACAAGCAGAGGTGAAATGCGTATCGGCCAACAAGGTACATAAACAGCAAGCAGGAAAAGTAGTCAGGTAACAAGCACACAAAATCATAAAACTGAACTGGGGGTAAAATTAACCAGAGGTTCATAGCTATGTCTGGCAGTGGTCTGCAGACAGGATGGGCATAAAAAAGGGTGTGGTGTCTTCCCATTGGTTGTAGCTGAATGATGGTATTTCATCTGTGAGATACCCACCAGCTACATTCAGCCAGAGATTCTGCATCTGTCAAGGTAATGCAGCCCAGTGGGTGAGCATAACCTGCGTCCACCTGCGCCGCTGGCATCGACTACTCTCCCATCATCAGCACTATTCATGAAAGGAACACGTTGTCACCTGGCGACCGGAGTACAAATTGACGGAGCGGACTCCGTTGGTGACTTAACAGCCGTGTGCGGCAATGATGCAAACCTGGCTGCGGGCCATCCTCAGGGCAATGTGACACACGTGCCTTTTATGGCTCACGTGTTGATCCGAATTCTCCAGCAATTTTTAAAACACCATCACGGCCTACATGGCCTTGTGCAGCGGGCACGCTCGCTATGTGCTCACTTCCATCGTGCGCACACAGCAGCTCAACAACTTTCATCACTCCGGAAGTCTTAGGGTCTGGCAGTTAAACGCCGGAAATGCGATGTTCCGACACGCAGGAATTGGAATCTGCACATGTTGCAGCGTGTGTGGCAGCACCGCAGAGCCCTGCTGAAATACGGTAAGACATATAGCCTGGGATAAGTTGATCCAGAGGTGGTGCAGATCACGCTGCTGGAGTGGTGTCAGATCAAGGACCTATGCACCCTGCTACACAGTTTTGAAATGTCGACGAAGATGTTTAGCACTGGCAATGTCATTCTCAGCGTGACAATTCTGGTCATCTACATGATGGAGCACACTGTAATTATTATTCGGAGTCAGGTGTTGGGACAAGAGGAAGGGGAGGAAGTACAGGAGGAGTCATATGCGGAAGGGATAACAAGATCTACGAGGTCCAGATGGTCAGCGGCACCTATGCGGCAGTCATGGTGAGGGAGAGGGATTAACAAGGGCGCATAGTATCAGCAAAAAGTGTTGATGAAAGTGCAGGAGCCCATGAAGAAATGGAGGACGAACTGGCGATGGGCATGGAAGACTCAGCAGATGAGTGAGAGCTTGCTCACATTTCGGTTGTGCGAGGTTGTGGGTAGAGGGCAGAGGAAGGATGCACGATTCTCACCTCTCTGCCACCAACACACCAAGGACTTGGTCCTCCTGGATGCACAAGACACATGAGCGCCTTCTTGCTGCACTACCTACATGACCCTCGGATTGTATGAATTTGAAGTAATCCTGAATACTGGGTTGCCACACTGTTAGATCCCCGGTACAAGACAAAATTTGGCGAACTAATTCCTGCCATAGAAATAGACGCACGTATACAGGAGTATCTGCAGAATGTGGTACGCAATCTTAGATCTACTTTTCCACTAAACACCAGTGCTGCACAGAGTGAATCTCAACACTTTGTCATGGATAGGAGGAAATGGTCTTTTACTTGTCCACATCGGAGGGACCGAGGGATGGCTGCTGTGCTGAGATGGCGTTGAGTACGGTGTCCCTGCACAGTTGCACTTTTGGTCATATCCCAAAATGAGTTGAAAAAGGACAGATGCTGTTGGAAAGGGGAACAGGTGTGTTGGAAAGGGGAAAAAAATTTTGGTCCGTGGATTTGGTGGTTAAACAACTGTAACATTTGCTGAAGAAACAACATCTGTTACAGTGGGACTGGCAGATTTGGATAAAGTGGTATATAATCTGTGACCGCTATATAACAAAAATTAATAAGAAAAGAAAGAGAAAGGTATATATCACCTTCAGCAGTCAGTGTCCACCGTGCTCCCAGTTGGAAAAGGAGAGGTTGGCAACTTGAAGGTTTGGTGGAGGATACAGAGCTGTGTGGCTATGAAACTAATAGTAGCCTGAACCGAGTTAGACGCCATTCGGATCTGGAGACTGTGAGCCCTGTTAGCGTCACAGGGTCCACATGCCCACCCAGCCCAGGAACTCCCTGTTAACAACACAGGGGCCATTGAGTACGCTGACCGTGTGCGTAGGGGCCACACCTGTGGACAGCAGGCGCATCAGCAGCAGCAGGCCTGTTAATGCCACTGGGCTGCACAAGCAGGACTGTTAGGACAGGAGCTGGTCTTAACCGTTCTGCGTTACCAACTGTGGTGGTGGCCTGCATCCACCACCCTATCCCTGCCTACCTCTGGCCTAAAGCCGCAATGGGTTCAACACATGGAGGTGTGCTCTTTCGGAGCATAATAGAAGACTGCGCACCTCCTTGTTGGCTCCAGCCCCTTTTATAACCTGGGTCCGCCCCAAACCAGGGTGAACCACAATGCACCTCCTGGAGACAAAAGCAGAGTGACACGTCATGAGTGGCATAACTAGCGTCCTATTTGGAAACGCAACTTCAATGATGACCTCATGGCTGCCATGACCCAAACACCTCACCAGTCATCGTCTGACCATCAATAATGCGGTGACAAGTCATAGGTGTGGGCCTCTGCAAGCCATTTGGGAGGACACCTGATGCCCTGTGGTCTATATGGGACCCCCACATCAGGGCCAGGGCCAAAGAGTTCATTACCGGACCTAGTCTCTGATGCAGGAAGTGCCTGAGCATGCTCAGTAGCATGAAATACAGTCTCTGAAAAAAGACTATCAGCTTTAGCATGGTGTCTAGGCACAAAACAGGACTTAGACCCGGCACAGAATGCAAGCACCTGTGCAAAGAGGCTTTTCACACTTAGTGTGGGAGCATGCGCTGTATCCCGAAATGAAGACTTAGCGTCAGGAATGGCACAGTCAGGCTGAGCATACTCACTAGGCGAAACACTGTAATTATGCTGCAGCTGGGGTACATCGGCACACGCATGCGCACTAGCTGCCTCTCCACACTTAGACGTGGAGGGGAAATTTGTCTTGGAGATGCTGTCTATGAACAGAAGGAAAAGCTAAAGGAAGCCTGACTTTCTATCCCTCCGAATTATGAAATGCAGCAATGAATTCCATGAGTTTGCTATAACATTAGCGTAGCTAAATGTGCATGAGGGTGTGATGTAGAGGTGCTAGAAATAGCTTGTCACCAGTGGGGCACTAATGGAATACAACAGCCAGTTCTATGATGCCACAAAATGGCAGTATTTTGTGCTATCATTATAGCTTATTAAAAACAGAGCACGAGGTTGTCATGCAGAGGTGCTGCACATAGATTTGCAGTAGTGTGAATAGACAAAAGTACAATAGCCACGTTTAGGATACAACTAGGTACAGTGAGTGTTTGCTAGTATAATGGCTGAGTTTAAAAAAGTTTGAGTGTGCAATGCAGGCAGATGTCCTGCAAATATCGTTCCAATACTGTGAATTGACAAAAGTACAATAGCCACGTTTAGGATACAACTAGGTACAGTGAGTGTTTGCTAGTATAATGGCTGAGTTTAAAAAAGTTAGAGTGTGCAATGCAGGCAGACGTGCTGCAAATATCGTTCCAATACTGTGAATAGACAAAAGTACAATAGCCACGTTTAGGATACAACTAGGTACACTGAGTGTTTGCTACTATAAATGGCTGAGTTTAAAAAAGTTTGAGTGTGCAATGCAGGCAGACGTGCTGCAAATATCGTTCCAATACTGTGAATAGACAAAAGTACAATAGCCACGTTTAGGATACAACTAGGTACACTGAGTGTTTGCTAGTATAATGGCTTAGTAACAATGAGTTGTAGTGTGCAATGCAGGCAGACGTGCTCTGCAAATGTCTTTGCACTAGTGGGACTATAGCAAAGTCCAATAGCCACGTTTAGGATGCCACTAGGTACACTGAGTGTTTGCTAGTAAAATTGCTTAGTTTAAAAAAGTTGGAGTGTGCAATGCAGGCAGATGTGCTCTGCTAATATCTTTGCACTAGTGGGACTATAGCAAAGTCCAATAGCCACGTATAGGATGCCACTAGGTACACTGAGTGTTTGCTAGTATAATGGCTTAGTTAAAATGAGTTTGAGTGTGCAATGCAGGCAGACGCGCTATGCAAATGTCTTTGCACTAGTGGGACTATAGCAAAGTCCAATAGCCACGTATAGGATGCCACTAGGTACACTGAGTGTTTGCTAGTATAATGGCTTGGTTTTAATGAGTTGGAGTGTGCAATGCAGGCAGACGCGCTCTGCAAATGTCTTTGCACTAGTGGGACTATAGCAAAGTCCAATAGCCACGTATAGGATGCCACTAGGTACACTGAGTGTTTGCTAGTATAATGGCTTGGTTAGAATGAGTTGTAGTGTGCAATGCAGGCAGATGTGCTCTGCTAATGTCTTTGCACTAGTGGGACTATAGCAAAGTCCAATAGCCACGTATAGGATGCCACTAGGTACACTGAGTGTTTGCTAGTATAATGGCTTAGTTAAAATGAGTTTGAGTGTGCAATGCAGGCAGACGCGCTATGCAAATGTCTTTGCACTAGTGGGACTATAGCAAAGTCCAATAGCCACGTATAGGATGCCACTAGGTACACTGAGTGTTTGCTAGTATAATGGCTTGGTTAGAATGAGTTGTAGTGTGCAATGCAGGCAGATGTGCTCTGCTAATGTCTTTGCACTAGTGGGACCATAGCAAAGTCCAATAGCCACGTATAGGATGCCACTAGGTACACTGAGTGTTTGCTAGTATAATGGCTTAGTTAAAATGAGTTTGAGTGTGCAATGCCGGCAGACGCGCTATGCAAATGTCTTTGCACTAGTGGGACTATAGCAAAGTCCAATAGCCACGTATAGGATGCCACTAGGTACACTGAGTGTTTGCTAGTATAATGGCTTGGTTTTAATGAGTTGGAGTGTGCAATGCAGGCAGACGCGCTCTGCAAATGTCTTTGCACTAGTGGGACTATAGCAAAGTCCAATAGCCACGTATAGGATGCCACTAGGTACACTGAGTGTTTGCTAGTATAATGGCTTGGTTAGAATGAGTTGTAGTGTGCAATGCAGGCAGACGCGCTCTGCAAATGTCTTTGCACTAGTGGGACTATAGCAAAGTCCAATAGCCACGTATAGGATGCCACTAGGTACACTGAGTGTTTGCTAGTATAATGGCTTAGTTATCAGTTGGAGTGTGCAGAGGACAAGAGGGTACAGTGGCAGGATTGTGGTGCTCTGGGTAGAGGAATGGAAGCCTGCCTTTCTATTCCCTCCTAATGGTGAAATGCAGGTAGGAAATCCCTGACCTGGGCTACACAGACGCTGTTGCTGTTTGCAGGACCTGTCACCTATGGCTCTCTGACCCTGCCGGTTGGAGCCCTTAAAAGGACTGCTATAAAGTGCTCTCCCTAAGCTGTCTAACGCTGTGTATGCAGCGCATACAGCTGTATCGGCTATAGGACTCAGGAAGACGGAGCTGCGACAGTGATGTCTGACACCAAAGACGCAGAAGGCAGATAATGGCGTCCGTGAAGAAAATGTCCGGTTTTATAATGCAGGGACATGTGACATGCAGATCCTATCACACATGCCGTTGCTTCTCTGGCTCAAAGTCCACTTAGCTGTGTGTGTGTCTGGGATTGGCTGACATGCTGGCCCGCCCCACAAGACGCGCGCGCTTAGGGAAGGAAGACAAGAAAAAAAAAAAAAAAAAATGGCGATCGCCATTATAGAAACAGCAGTGATCTGAAGGCGCTGTTCACGCACACTATACACTGAAATGTGATAATAGTTTGATTCACAGAGTGACTTACACTATTACAGCAGAAACCAAGCTATGATTTAGCTGTTTTTTGGCTGCTAGAACCGTTCTCGAACGTTTCTAGAACTACCGAGCTTTTGCAAAAAGCTCGAGTTCTAGTTCGATCTAGAACATGCCCCAAAATCACTCGAGCCGCGAACTGGAGAACCACGAACCACGAACCGCGCTCAACTCTACTGATGAGGTGTGGGAAAGTGTCCTGGAGTACATACCGAAATTATCAATAAGTGAACCAGCAAGATTGTCCCATCTGTATGTGGTGAATAGGGCGTATAGATCCCCACTAATTATGTGTAAAATGGGACTGAGGAGTAACTCTGACTGCCCTAGGTGCAATGGAGACGATGCCGGCATCTTCCATATGATGTGGACGTGCCCCAGGTTGACGTCTTTCTGGATAACTGTTCTTAACAAAATAGGAGTTTATAGATGCAAACTTCCCAAACAACCTTTGGTATGTCTCCTAGGTTATGTGGAGGAAATCAGAGTAGACAACATTTTTAAAATAGTGATAGCCAGATTGCTGTATGCGGCCAGGAAAGTAATTGCCAAACATTGGATGCAGGGGGACCCACCGACTAGAGGGGAATTTATCGCATATCTTAATCATATTGCTTGGATGGAGAGAAGTATATATGGGAAAAGGAAACAACTTGCACTTTTTGATAGACTGTGGAATCCGTGGTTGCAGTATGGATAAATATTAGGGCTGGGAGATGTTGGTCTCTGAGCAGGGATACCTGGTTCTACACATTCCAATATATGTCACTGAAAGGCACAAATGTGAGATCTTTTATATAGATGTGGGTAATATGTATGCTGAGGGGGGAGGGGTTGTTGGGAATGGAAAGTTTGTAGTTATGTTTATTATTGCTGAAAATTTGACATTGGCTTTGTATATTTAATGAAAAATAAAAAATATTTGATTAAAGACAACAATGACTAGCCAAACAACTTCTCACTCTCTCATAAACTTCAGTAAAGCAATGGGAAATACGCCTGTGTCATGTAAACACAACCCAGGCTTCATTGTTAACCGTCTTTTGGTACCATACCTAATGGAATTTGTGCATCTTCATGAAAGAGGTCATGCATCTGAGGAAGACATGGATTTTGCAATGAAATTGGGGGCCCGTTACCCAATGGGTCCTTTTGAGCTTTTGGATTATGTTGGTCTTGACAATAGTAAATACATAAATACATCATTGATGGTTGGTACCAGATGGAACCTGAAAACCCCTTTTTTGCCCCCAGTGAATTGCTCAATAAGCTTGGAAAGAAGACCAGAGAAGGATTTTATAAGGACAGATGGTTGGCCTGGCTGCACTGCAGAGTTATATTGTTATAGTCTCATGTTTTCTTTGATTACGATGACCGTTGTTGGTTTTACATTGCACGGTTTTCTCAGCACTTATTAACACTCTAGTGCCTTACAGTCATGATTCTCTATTTCATCAACATCCTTTTGTACCGCTGATTCCAAACATTGATACGTCATAGCCATTCTACAGTCAATAATAAATGAATGTACAAAAAATAAATTGTGCAACTTTTGGAGGTTTCACGCCAATTTTAACCAGCTTTGCCAAATTGGGCAGAGCTAGGCCAGAAGAAGGGTGTGATGCCACCGCTTCTCTAATTCATAACAAGCTGCGGCGTTCCCTATGCCAGAAATCTTACGCCAGTCCCTGACATCAATTTTCATTGTACATCGCCGGTCTTGATGAATTGGAGACCTAATGTTTATCTGCACAGACCCTGCTACCTGCTTTGGTTACAAAGCCTAAGGATAGGCCATCAATGTTACACTCCCGGACAAACGCATTAAATATTTGGCATCTGTCTTCTTCGAAAAAAAACCTTTTTGAAATTGTCTATGTTGTGGATCAATGTCACAACCAGACGGTTGCAGGCATCGCCAACTGTCATGGCGGTATCAGGATCTGTGGAAATTACAGATTCTGGCACTCTGCTAACTTCTCTGATGTCTGTGAGCAATGCAGTGAGACGCAGGTGTTGAACCACATACTTAGTAAAACTAGCAAGAGTTATTCTCTGCTGGGCTCCTTGTTAATGTCTTTGATTACATGCTGTAGGGGAGCCAGTATCTTTCGCTCCCCTTCTGTATATGCTGGCTGGACTATTCCATTAACGCCAGCTATAATTTACCTATACAAGTGTGGTGAGGTGTTGTGATACAAACTAGTGGTTGTTGTGCATTATTGCTGTGAGCAGTTGTGGTGTTAACCCTTGTTATTTCTGCCTTCCTGCTCTTGCTTTTCTCCTTAGTATCTCACTGTTTATTTCTGTGAGTTTGCGGTGTGTCTGAAATTTGGTTTTACCGTCTGTCTTAATCTGTATTTCCATCCTACTCCTACCCCTTCTTCCACGTTCAGGGGTAATCCAGAGGTTAGGGATAGCTAAGGTCTCCTAGCATGAGGAAAGTATAGGAGCCCCCGTCCCTCATTATCCTACAGTCACATTGCAACAATCAATCAGATTATTTACTGTAGCACATTCCAGAGAACGAAGATGTAACTCTTAGATCTCGAAATTGGAAAACAAATTCAGAATAATTTGTTTCCTAATTTAATTTCTGATGTTATGGTTAAAAAACTAAATCTACTTTCGAAATTATATGATTAAAAAATAATAACATTGTGTTTATTTATAGCCGATGACTGTATCAGGAGTTCAGATGGACATCTAATATCTTCAAAATTTAAAACAGATGATCAAACTATCACACATAATACATATGAAGAGCATGCTGCTGTCCCAGATATACCTCCAGTCCTTCATTGGAAAGCTTTATCATCTGATCTTTTCAAACAAGTCCAAAATTACGAATTATCACAGAATTGTAATCAAAATAAAAGTTACAGAAAGGATGTGGAACATGAGACAGCTCCTACAAGGGAGAAACCATTTTCATGTTTAGCGTGTGGGAAATGTTTTATTTGTAAATCACACCTTGTTAGACATCAAAAAATTTACACAGGGGAGAAGCTATTTTCATGTTCAAAATGTGGGAAATGTTTTATTCAGAAATCAGACCTTGTAAGACATCAGAAAAAACACACAGGGGAGAAGCCATTTTCATGTTCAGAATGTGGGAAATGTTTTAGTTGGAAATCAGATCTTATTTTCCATCAAAGATCTCACACAGGGGAGAAGCCATTTTCATGTTCAGAGTGTGGGAAATGTTTTATTCAGAAATCAGACCTTGTAAGACATCAGAAAAAACACACAGGGGAGAAGCCATTTTCATGTTCAGAGTGTGGGAAATGTTTTATTCGGAAATCACACCTTGTTGGACATCAGAAAAATCACACAGGGGAGAAGCCATTTTCATGTTCAGAATGTGGGAAATGTTTTAGTTGGAAATCAGATCTTATTTTCCATCAAAGATCTCACACAGGGGAGAAGCCATTTTCATGTTCAGAGTGTGGGAAATGTTTTATTCAGAAATCAGACCTTGTTAGACATCAGAAAAAACACACAGGGGAGAAGCCATTTTCATGTTCAGAGTGTGGGAAATGTTTTATTCAGAAATCACAACTTGTTGGACATCAGAAAAAACACACAGGGGAGAAGCCATTTTCATGTTCAGAGTGTGGGAAATGTTTTATTCGGAAATTTCAGCTTGTTGAACATCAGAAAAAACACACAGGGGAGAAGCCATTTTCATGTTCAGAGTGTGGGAAATGTTTTATTCGGAAATCAAACCTTGTTATACATCAGAAAAATCACACAGGGGAGAAGCCATTTTCATGTTCAGAGTGTGGGAAATGTTTTATTCGGAAATCAGATTTTGTTTGGCATCAAAGATCTCACACAGGGGAGAAGCCATTTTCATGTTCAGAGTGTGGGAAATGTTTTATTCAAAAATCAAACCTTGTTAGACATCAGAAAAATCACACAGGGGAGAAGCCATTTTCATGTTCAGAGTGTGGGAAATGTTTTATTCAGAAATCACACCTTGTTAGACATCAGAAAAATCACACAGGGGAGAAGCCATTTTCATGTTCAGAGTGTGGGAAATGTTTTATTCAGAAATCAGACCTTGTTAGACATCAGAAAAAACACACAGGGGAGAAGCCATTTTCATGTTCAGAGTGTGGGAAATGTTTTATTCGGAAATCACACCTTGTTGGACATCAGAAAAATCACACAGGGGAGAAGCCATTTTCATGTTCAGAATGTGGGAAATGTTTTAGTTGGAAATCAGATCTTATTTTCCATCAAAGATCTCACACAGGGGAGAAGCCATTTTCATGTTCAGAGTGTGGGAAATGTTTTATTCGGAAATTTCAGCTTGTTGAACATCAGAAAAAACACACAGGGGAGAAGCCATTTTCATGTTCAGAGTGTGGGAAATGTTTTATTCGGAAATCAAACCTTGTTAGACATCAGAAAAATCACACAGGGGAGAAGCCATTTTCATGTTCAGAGTGTGGGAAATGTTTTATTCAGAAATCACACCTTGTTGTTCATCAAAGATGTCACAGAGTGGAGAAGCCATTTTCATGCCCAGAATGTGGTAAATGTTTTACTAGGAAATCAGGTCTTGTTTACCATGAAAAAAAATCACACAAAATAAACCATTTTTATGTTGTGAATGTGGAAAATGTTATTGTCAGAAATCACATCTTGTTAAACATGTGAAGAAGCCGCAATAATTGAAATGTGTAACTGGTAAATCAAGTCTTGCCGACAATCAGAAAACCACCAGAGCGGAGCAGCCTCTCTTGTTTTCAGAATTTGCCAAATGTTTTTTGTATCATTAATCAGGTCCTGTTGTCAGATGAGTCACATGGGAGAAGCCATCATGATGTACTATAATTCAAAGGGTTTATCCAAAAATCAGCTACAATTGCTCAAGTAAGAATTGGTGAGGGAAAGAAAAATTCTCTCTCTTTTTAAACTCATCGTATTTTTCGGACCATAAGACATACCTAGGTTTTGAAGGAGAAAAATAGGGAAAACGATTGAAGCAAAAATGTTGTCATGACACACTGTTATGGGGGATCTGCTGCTGACACTGTTACAGGGGTAATATCCCCCAGTTTCTAGTGCAATGTGTTTGATGACTTTCCCCTTAAATAGTGCTTATAACAAATCTGTGGCTGCTTTTATTATTTACTAAAACAGTGAAGAGTCACAGATTAGTGAATTTTTTAAATATAATGCAGTGCCAAAAGTGTCCCTAATGTCCCCCAAAAGGAACTTCCAGGTTGTGAGATCCCACAACCCTCAGCGATCACTCTCACAGTGAAAGAGTGAGCTCTACGACCCCAGCTCTGCAGCATCCTTCTTAACCAGTTCAGTAAAACCTTAAAAAAATATGTGACCGTGCTGGATTATTTGAGAGAGCAGTGTCTCGTGCTTAGAGCTTGGTAGTACGTGGCCGTAAAGAGGCGTGGCTACGGGACCCGGTAGTTTAAGAATGTTGAAAAATACCAGTGGTTTAACGATGCCATAGAACTGTTAGGTATTGGTATTTTCGTTTATTGTTTTTCACAGTTTGTTATTTTCCATATAGAAAAGGTTAGTGAATAAGTGCATAGTCAATCAGGGTTTAAATTAATGCAGAAGTTACCTAATTTGCAACCAGATTCTTTACAGTGTGTACACCCGGTACATGGACTTTGTTTATATATATATATATATATATATATATATATATATATATATATAGTAAAAATGGACCATTTTCACAGGACTGGCGTGATCAACACGAACTTGTGTATTGTACATAGTTGCACCTCCTGTGCCAACCAGAGTCATCTAACACAAGACCTGGGACCTTAACCTGGTCATGGACCCGTGGATAGGTATCCAGAGGTCAGGTTGTTTGGGTGGCGGGTTATTGGGATCCGGGACATTGGGACTGGACTGTCGCAGGAAGGGGCTGCAACAGAGCAGGTTGAGTCCCCGCTACTACTGAAACTGAAGAAAAAACAAAAAGCCAGCACCAAATGTGCACTATAGCACTAAACATTCCAAACTGTACTTATTATAAAAAAAAAATTTTTTGAGATTTTTGGCAAAAAATTGCAATTTCTTGAGCTGCTTCGCCACGTCACGGCAAATCTCATTTGAAGCAGTCCTACACTAAAATATTTTTATAAAATGTGCCATACGGCCTCACATATGAATAGTAGAACTGCTCCCAGCAGCACTCACCTGGTCTATTTCAATCCCGTACCCATGACTGAGTCATGGCTGTGGGCGGGACAGGTCCAAGCAAATGCTGCATGAAGTAAATAGCCTGTGGACAAAGCCTGATGACTTAATGTGAACAGTCACCAACCGCCAAAATCCAGACAGATGGAATACATCCCAAATTGGGGTGCATAGCAAGGTGGAGGTCAACCACCGACCAATTCAATGAAGAAAAAACAAAAATCCAGCACCAAATGTGCACTATAGCACTAAACATTCCAAACTGTACTTATTATAAAAAAAAAAAATTTTTTGAGATTTTTGGCAAAAAATTGCAATTTCTTGAGCTGCTTCGCCACGTCACGGCAAATCTCATTTGAAGCAGTCCTACACTAAAATATTTTTATAAAATGTGCCATACGGCCTCACATATGAATAGTAGAACTGCTCCCAGCAGCACTCACCTGGTCTATTTCAATCCCGTACCCATGACTGAGTCATGGCTGTGGGCGGGACAGGTCCAAGCAAATGCTGCATGAAGTAAATAGCCTGTGGACAAAGCCTGATGACTTAATGTGAACAGTCACCAACCGCCAAAACTACTGAAACTGGTAGCGTTCCACCGTTGGGAGATGAACTCTTAATAAAGTTTAGTAACATTTAAGTAACCAGCCTCCCTAATGTGGGATGTATTTGTAAGTAAATGTTTTACCCTTTTTTCTTCCAATTGAAAAAAAAAATAAACCTCTGATGTCCTGTAGGTCGGGGATGAGCTACGCTTAACCAAGGGGGAATGTGATGCCCAGGCCTATCAGGACGTCACCGGGTACTGTGCAATCTGCCCTTCTGTGCAGTATCCACCTCCTTGGTTACCGATCCCTAACCTTTGGTGTTGCCAAGAACAAGCTAATCAAAATCTTAGGAACATTCTGCACCACACCCACCAGACACACCAGTGGACGGCCTGAGTGGAATAGGGTCGCCCACTTGGGGGGTTGGTTAAGGAGGGATCAGCAGTGTCAGGAGCAGTTCAGTTGTGGAGTGACTCTCGAGAGGAGAGGTTAGGAGCACGGCTCCTTGAGACTAATAGGTGACAGACGTTGGTCTGGACCTGGTAGGAGCTGGAACCCTGCTCGCAGGGGATCGTGACAAGGGGCACGGACTGTCAAGGAGGACAGACGGCGGCCTTGTGCCATCTCCGGGCAGGGGCCAGGGCACGGTGAGGTACGTGACCCTAGGTCAGGGAGTAGCTTCAGGCGTCCTGACAATTTACCCGACGAGGACGGAGCCTTTAAGATCCGTTCTCCACCCACTCCAAAATCGGGGTACTAGCACAACGAGGGGGCTAGAACTTTCCACTACACGATCAAGAAAATCCCAAGCGTGAACCTTGAGAGCAAGCTCACCCAGTTAGCCATACTGGTGAGCGGGACCCGATTAGTTCTACACTAAAGGGACCAACTAGAAGACAGAGGTGCCAAGGCAAAGGTCACAGACTAACAGGCAACACCAACAAGCACGGGATCCAGGCGTGCTCCCTCCCAGCGGCAGCGGTGTCCAGAACTTTGGTTTACTACAATTGTCGGTGTCAGCGTTATTAGACTGAGTGAGTACGCAAGTGACCCTTATTCCCCAACGGCACCCTCCTGTCGCCTTCACCGAGTCCCGGGGCATTCCCCCCTACCCACGGAGGGGTTAAACACCTGGCTGCCCACTCCATCGCCACCGGATACTCCCATCAGCAGTGGTGGTATTCCCCCTTACCACACACCGTGGGTGGCATCACAAACTTTCCATATCATCCCCTGTAAATACCACCCCCTTTTACTCGAGTGGCCGCACGACACCCGGGCCCGGAGAACCCTCGAGCCACCGCGGATCCGAGCAGCCCGGCTGCTGACACAGGGGTGGTACATATGTAAATATATATTCTTCATGCCTGTCTTCCTCTGTTGTTTATATGTGATGATTTTGCCTCAGAACCTCTGGAGTTGAGGCAGAGCTGTAGGCATTTCACACAAAAATAGTAAGGGGATGTCACAGAGGTGTCACAGCCGGTGGACAATCCAGTGGCAAAAGTGTTGGAAAATCCCAGAGATTTGCAGAACGTGTTGTTAACTGACAGTTCTCTGTTAATGCAGCAGCGGACTCTATGACTCTGGGAAACTGTCAGTGTGCACACTATGAGAACTTAGAAGGCTGCAGTCACAGAGTAACACATGGAGTGACTGCAGACTCATTACAAACTTGGACAACCCCTTTAATGCTCCTAACAACATAAATAAAACATAGTGACCTTTAACTTGTCACATGGCACAAGACTTTATTAAAGAGATAGTCCACTACTTTAACATTGAAGGCCTTTCCTTAGGATAGGTCACCAATGACTGATTGGTCGGGGTCTGGCACCTGGCTCCCCAGCCATTTGCCATTTCTAGGTGCCGTGTCGGTGATGGCCGTAAGTGCTCAGTTCTGGATCTGCTCCGTCTTCTGATAGTGGCAGCAGTCTACTATTAAAATCAATGAGGTGGATGTGGAGTACCTGGCCGCGGACACTTATCAGAGGACGGAGCAGATTCAGAAATAAGAATTTCTGGCCACCTGCACCAAGAACAGTTGATCAGTGGGGGTCCCATTTCACTCACATAAAGCCTGCTTTACACGTTGCAATTTCGCATACGATATCGTATGCGATTTGCAACGCCCCCATCGTATATGCGGCACGTTCAATTTGTTGAACGTGCCGCACAAACGATTAACCCCCGTCACACATACTTACCTTCCATACGACCTCGATGTGGGCGGCGAACGTCCACTTCCTGGAGTGGGAGGGACGTTCGGCGTCACAGCGACGTCACACGGCAGCCGGCCAATAGAAGCGGAAGGGCGGAGATGAGCGGGATGTAAACATACCGCCCACCTCCTTCCTTCCGCATTGCCAGCCGGGAGCTGCAGGACGCAGGTAAGCTGCAGTTCATCGTTCCCGGGGTGTCACACGCTGCGATGTGTACTACCCCGGGTACGATGAACAACTTGACGTTCAATTCGTCAGGAATGAATGACGTGCATGTGATGAACGGTTTTTCGTTCAATCGCAATTGCACATCGCTGTCACACGCTACAACATACTTTACGATGCCGGATGTGCGTCACCTACGACGTGACCTCACTGACACATCGTAAGATATCTTGTAGCGTGTAAAGCGGGCTTTAGAAGCAATGCGCAAGTGGGACCGAGGCCTAATGATGAGACATAGTCAGTATCACAAATAAACATTTACATTCAGGTATGTTATAGATGATTGTCTCTGAGTTGTTTCTTTCTATTCTTTATCTTATCCTGACGCCATGATTACTTTTCACATTCACATCTCGTTTCTGCAGATTTCCATCTTCTCCGATCTTCTGCAGCACATCCCGACACGATGCCCCTAAATATAGCAGAATGATAATACTTTTACTTAAACATATCTGCCCTATGCTGTGCCCCAGAATAAATAATGGCCCCTCACTGTGTTCTCTGCACAAAAAATGACCCACACACTCTCCCTCTTATGGTACATGCCCTCCACACTGCCCACTTCTTTCCATACTGAGCACACTCTTCACACTGTCCTTTACACCATGTCCCCTTATACTGCCCAGTCTTTATACGGTGCCCTGTGTATTCTGTGTCCTCCAAACTTCTTTCCAGTTTGCTCCACATCCTCTCTCTCCCCATGCATCACCCCTCATCCTCTCTCTCCCCATACATCACCCGTCACCCTCTCTCTCTCTCCCCATACATCACCCCTCACACTCTCTCTCCTCATATATCACCCCTCATTTTCTCTCTCCCCATGCATCACCCCTCATCCTCCCTCTCCCCATGCATCACCCCTCATACTCTCTCTCTTTATACTGTGTCCCAAGATTTTTCCCCCTCCCCATCCTCTCTTCCCACCATATTCTGTCCACAGATAGTTCCCTCCCCCACCCTCTTTCTTGTCTTCACAGCTCCACGGGAACACTTATCAGCGTTCTCTTTCACCTCCAGGCTGCGGCCCTGACTTCCGGGTCAGCAATGTGATAAGCTGACCTGATCACATAACAGCCGTCGCTCTGACCCGTAAGTCAGCACTAGCGATCACCGCTTCAATTGTCCTCGCATCTGACAGATACAAGGACAATTGAGTACTGGGAGCCGCGCGCTGCACTTTCTACGAGTGTGGTTGTCAGTGTGACAGCTGCGCTTAGAGAATGGCCGTCTCCCACTACGGGGCCGCAAACGCAGCCCCCGGGCAGACTTTCACACAGCCGCATCAGGCAGCCCGACAGTACCCCACTGACTGTTGCGCCCCCGGGGCAGATACCCCACCAGCATTCCCCCTAGATATGCCTCTGCTTATGTTCAGTCCTAGTCATTTCTTGGACTACTTCATACCACATTATGGCCTGGTCAAACTTATTATGGTCCTCTAGCCATCCTTTACAGTTAGTCAGGAAATCATGCCATGTTTGTGTGACGCCCCAGGAGCGCTGATCCTGTTCGGGGACGCCACAGTGCTGGATAACAGGTAGGTTAACTTCAATGGGAAATTCATGACGCCACTCTCGGTATTGCGGTCAGGACGACCGCTACTGCAGTTTAAGGGACACCTGGGGCTGATGGTAGGTGCAGTCAGATGTGGTGGCCTCCCGAGAGTGAGGCTGGCCCCAGGGCCCGGTGTAGGTGTATAGTGCAGCAAGTCGCAGAGTAATCCACACACACAGCAGTAATGTCTTTCAGGGTTTTACTCACTGTTTGTTGTTAGAAGAGTGAGGTATCTGGGGCGATGCTGTGATGAACCAGGAGGGGAACCGGGTATCCCTTTGGCTGACGTCGGGGTGGCTGCTAACTCGCCTTCCTAGCCCTCTTTGTTTGAGGTGGCCCCGACCTGAAGTCGTGTGGGGCTCACCCAGGGAAGCTGCTTCTGCCAGTTCTCCCCTTTTTGGCCCTTTGTCTGTAGCCTGGACCAAGTGTTTCTGGCTGCTGCCTTCTTCCACTTATGGGCCCTCTCGTTGCTACGTGGCTCCGGACTCTGTGTTGGTTTGGTGAAGGGCATGGAGTGCCCCCCACCTGCAGGTTTAGCAGGCCAACTGAATGGGCCCCTGCTCTGGGGACCTGTAACCCCGTGCGGGCAGGGTCTACTGGCAGTCCCCGTACTCGGCCACCTCTCTGCACTCCGGCCTCAGGTAGTTTTCGGGCGGCACTACCAGGTAGCCCTTTCTCCCCCGCCAGCAGCCACGAACGGTGCAGTGTCTGTAAGGGCCCTGCTCACTGCTCTGCCCTCCAGACGCGACTCCTCCACTTCCTTCTCCTTTGGCTGCCTCTGCACAACTCCCTTGTTCCCAGTGACGCCACCCACCACTAGCTGGGAGGCGAGGGCCCCGCCCCCTCCCTGAGTCTGCTCAGGGGTCCCCTCTAGCTGTGTGTGTGTTCCTAGTTACTAGTGTTCCGTGTGTCCACACGCTTATCAGCCATCAGGATTACCTGTATTGTACTGACCCGACTTGGGTGTAGTACTCAGTGGTGCCTGACCAGGTCAGGGGCGCCACATTTGTTCATCCAGTGTTCATACCTGCATTCACCTTTTCCCAATTTGGTCTACAGCCTTTGATAGCTTCTGCGCCTTTTATGTGTTGTACAACATCAATTGCAGGAGTCCATATCTCCACATCCTCATCCTTACTGGATGAGGATCTACTCTGTGTAGTTCTTATCCTTGCAACAACTCGGAATGACAACAACCACACGACAAAGAACTATGTCTCTGCATCCATGTTGCTTTCAAGGGTAGGACCTTACCTTGCACCACACCACTCGACACTGCGCAAGGTAAATAGTGGCTACTACGTGATACCCCACGTCTGGGGCCCACGAGTTGCCACTTGAGTGATTGCACTGCCGGTACCACGCTTTTGTGGCACACCAGAAGCCACTCAAGAGTGACTGCACTGCCGGTACCTCACGTCTGTGGCACACCAGCAGCCACTCTACTTTACTGCAGTATCTTAATATCTATAATTGGTATCCCAGTATCACAGAGTAGGTAATATAATAATATAGGGCCCTTCTCCCCCCTTGGTTTTCCATGTGAGTGTCTGTACAGCACGCTACACTGGAAAACCCTTAAATCACTTAACGTTTTTTTCTATGGCAGAGAAAGCAGGTAAATATTGTAAGGCAGGTAATGACTATAATCAATGCCCAATCAGGAGGGATGTTAGGTACTGAAAACATCAAAGACAGCAGCAAAATGGAGCTAATGAGAGGACCAGAACAACCAAAACCCTATGAACTGCTGATCATACCCTGGGAATGTTATCAGGGTGTCTTAATAGACCTGTATCACAATTTGTAGCCCATAAATTCAAAGTTCAATGTCTTAAAGGGACGTTGCACTTTTTGCAAAAATGGCAAAAAAAGGACTCGCACTTACAGCAGAGTAAAGATAGTGATTATAAACAGCGGTCACACAAGAGGTATGTAAGATATTGCATGCGTAACACCAAAAGAGCAGCAAAAAGAACTAAAAATAACACTATAAAAAGCAGCGTATTATCAGGGTGTGTGATATAGTTTCTGCAGATTAATTGCTGTGTTAGGCCTAAAACACACTTCCGCATAAAAAGCGTACGTGTGACATTGTCCGTTTTTCGGGTCCGTGTTCCGTTTTTTATGGGTGTTTCTCCGGTACGTATGGCATCCGCATGATGGCATATGCTCTCCGAGTGTACGTGTGGAGGGTCCGTATTAGCATACAATACGTACGTATCTCATCCGTGTGACGTCCGTTTTTACAGATCCGCATTCGTAACCAAATAACGTTGTTAAGCCTTCATCATGAGATCCTGGTGTTCTAAATTGGTCAATTGAGGTCCCACATCGTTGGATAAGGTTTAAAAACTCTTCAAAACATTGATTTTCGCCGCAAAATGTCTCTCTCCAATGAAGCAACCATGTATTTGCTGTGGTTGATATCTAGGCGATTTGGGGTTAGGAGACATATGATTGAAGAAGAACCACCTGTTGAAAAGAGGATGTGGATCCACCTCCTTGTCAAACTAAGGAAGACGCATGGCCATTTTAATATTCTTTATGGAGAAATGCGTAAATTTCCACTTAAATTCCAAGCATACTGCCATATCACCATCCCATCATTTGACAACATCCTTGGCCTAGTGTATCAACAATTGAAGCATCAAGACACCTGTATGCGGCTCAGCATCTCCCCTGAGGAACGCTTGTTGGTTACTTTACGGTAGGTGTCAAAATGTATACACAGATGTTAATGTGTTGGTTTGAAATGTGTTTCTATGTTCACAGATGCTGCTAAAACCCTGATGTAAACACATACCTCAATGTATGATTGATGCTACCTTTTAATATACCATAACTGCACTTTAGAGTCAAATAACATGGTCACATTGCCTAATTTTCCCATTCAAACTTGCAATAGAAAAAGGATACCAGATTCAACACTCAAAATATCATGTTTATTAAACAAAATTTTAAGTAAATTTCCAATATGGAAAAAAACGACTTCTTTCAGATTTCAAAAATAAACAAATAAAATTTGACACACATTGTATGTATGTATGTATTAAACATTAGTAAGTAAACCATATACCACTTTCATAAATATACATAGTAATGTCATGTCCTTCTCATTTTTAGTTACCTTGCAAACTGGCCAATCCATCAGCAGTCTACATTTAGAATTTTTATTGGGAAGATGGACCATTGGCATGATCATACTGCATACCTGCACTGTGCTATGGGAAACCCTTAAACATCAAGTCATGACGCAGCCAACAACACAGGATTGGCTGCGCATTTCAGAAGAGTTTTTTCAGATGACATCATTTCCGAACTGTACTGGCGCCATAGACGGAAAGCACATTAGAGTGAAGAAACCACCTAACTCTGGCTCAAGATTTTTTAATTTCCATAAGTTTTTTTCTGTAGATATTTTGGCTTTGGTAGACACTAAGGCGGGCTTTGCACACTACGACATCGCAGCCCGATGCTGCGATGCCGAGTGCGATAGTGCCCGCCCCCGTCGCAGCAGCGATATGTGGTGATAGCTGGCGTAGCGAAAGTTATCGCTACGCCAGCTTCACACACACACTCACCTGCCGTGCGACGTCCCTGTGGCCGGCGACCCGCCTCCTTGTTAAGGGGGCGGGTCGTGCGGCGTCACTGCGACGTCACACGGCAGGCGGCCAATCAGAGCGGAGGGGCGGAGATGAGCAGGATGTAAACATCCTGCCCACCTCCTTCCTTCCGCATATCCTACGGAAGCCGCAGTGAGGCCGGTAGGAGACGTTCCTCGCTCCTGCGACTTCACACACAGCGATGTGTGCTGCCGCAGGAGCGAGGAACAACATCGGACCGTCGCGTCAGCGTAATCATAGATTACGCCGACGCTGCACCGATGATACGATTACGACGCTTTTGCGCTCGTTAATCGTATCATCCAGCCTTTACACACTGCGATGTCGCATGCGATGCCGGAAGTGCGTCATTTTCAATTTGACCCCACCGACATCGCACCTGCGATGTCGCAGTGTGCAAAGTGCCCCTAAGGCTAAGAACGCACTTTGCGTTTTTACCTGCGTTTCAGCTGCGTTTTAGGTCCGTTTTGAGAAGCACCTTTTTCATGCCAAAAGGCATGCGTTTTGGTTTTCCAGCAAAGTCAATGGAAAATGGTGATTTTCAGACCGCACTTTGCGTTTCTAAACGCTGCGTTTAATTTGCATATTTTGTGGCAAAAAACATGCGTTCAAAGAAGCAGCATGTCAGTTGTTTTTGCCACTTTGGGTGCATTTTGCTAACATTGCAGTCAATAAGAAATGGCAAAAACCAAGATTCCTTCAAATTCCTGCGTTTTACCTTCTTTTTCAGTGCAGAAAACATACGCTTTGGACTTCCAAAACGCATGCTTTTTGGACAACAAAATAATGATTTCATATGTCCCTTTACACACACATAGTCCGACAATTAAATTTAAGAAAAATAAGAATTTATAGCTGTTTTTGCAATAAATATTATATTACCGCTATAATTTTTTGAAATATATCTTTTTTCTTTATTAAAATAAAAAATATATATTTGTTCTTTTTTTTTCTCTTTTTTCATTGTGTTTGACTGTTTAAACTTTATTTAGCAGTGTCTTGTTGTTCAAAACGCATCTGTCAAAACGCAGGTGGAAAAGCATGCAAAAAGCAATGAAAACGCATCAAATACGCGGTAAATACGCATGTGTTTTCAGCACTAAATTTCTAAAAAAGGCAACTTTGGTCAAATCAATTAATTACACCATAGGCGTTTTGACCTGCGTTTTGGACGACGCAAAGTGCGTTCCTAGCCTAACTACTGTTTCCTTTTTGCGGATATTGGTGCCTATGGCAGTGCCTCTGATGCGAGAATATTCAGAAGCTCACATTTAGCAAGACGATTAATGTCTGACAACCTAAATTTGCCTGCACCTAGACCTTTACCTGGTACTAATGACCCTAATGCACCATTTGCCATGGTTGCAGATCAGGGGTTTGCCTTGTCGAGGCATTTGATGCGTCCTTATCCAAGATGTGGACTGGACAGATCAAAAGCCCAATTTAATAGCACATTGGCCAGAGCACTTAGCTATGTGGAACGTGCCTTTGGCATTTTAGCATCAAAATGGCGCTTTTATCAAACCACTATACAGCTCCAACCAACCACCGTCAAGGCTGTCATGAAAGCTACAGTAATATTACATAATTACTGCAGATTACATGAATGCAATGACGATTGTTGATGTGCCACCTCTAAATGCCCCATTAGTAGGTAATGGTAGTGGAAGGACCAATTTGGTCTCTTCTGGTCTTCAAGTTAGGAATCAGTTTAAAGATTATTTTAGTTTAAATCTTGCTAATACTGTCTAATTAGGACATTGTCCTTTAGTTATGTCACTCTGTTACATAATCACAAACACACATGTTTCACAAAAGAGAAAATGCCCATACATAGGTATACAGTAAGGTGCAGAAATATTTGGACAGTGACACAATTTTCGCGAGTTGGGCTCTGCATGCCACCACATTGGATTTGAAATGAAACCTCTACAACAGAATTCAAGTGCAGATTGTAACGTTTAATTTGAAGGTTTGATCAAAAATATCTGATAGAAATTGTAGGAATTGTACACATTTCTTTACAAACACTCCACATTTTAGGAGGTCAAAAGTAATTGGACAAATAAACCAAACCCAAACAAAATATTTTTATTTTCAATATTTTGTTGCGAATCCTTTGGAGGCAATCACTGCCTTAAGTCTGGAACCCATGGACATCACCAAACGCTGGGTTTCCTCCTTAATGCTTTGCCAGGCCTTTACAGCCGCAGCCTTCAGGTCTTGCTTGTTTGTGGGTCTTTCCGTCTTAAGTCTGGATTTGAGCAAGTGAAATGCATGCTCAATTGGGTTAAGATCTGGTGATTGACTTGGCCATTGCAGAATGTTCCACTTTTTTGCACTCATGAACTCCTGGGTAGCTTTGGCTGTATGCTTGGGGTCATTGTCCATCTGTACTATGAAGCGCCGTCCGATCAACTTTGCGGCATTTGGCTGAATCTGGGCTGAAAGTATATCCCGGTACACTTCAGAATTCATCCGGCTACTCTTGTCTGCTGTTATGTCATCAATAAACACAAGTGACCCAGTGCCATTGAAAGCCATGCATGCCCATGCCATCACGTTGCTTCCACCATGTTTTACAGAGGATGTGGTGTGCCTTGGATCATGTGCCGTTCCCTTTCTTCTCCAAACTTTTTTCTTCCCATCATTCTGGTACAGGTTGATCTTTGTCTGATCTGTCCATAGAATACTTTTCCAGAACTGAGCTGGCTTCATGAGGTGTTTTTCAGCAAATTTAACTCTGACCTGTCTATTTTTGGAATTGATGAATGGTTTGCATCTAGATGTGAACCCTTTGTATTTACTTTCATGGAGTCTTCTCTTTACTGTTGACTTAGAGACAGATACACCTACTTCACTGAGAGTGTTCTGGACTTCAGTTGATGTTGTGAACGGGTTCTTCTTCACCAAAGAAAGTATGCGGCGATCATCCACCACTGTTGTCATCAGTGGACGCCCAGGCATTTTTGAGTTCCCAAGCTCACCAGTCAATTCCTTTTTTCTCAGAATGTACCCGACTGTTGATTTTGCTACTCCAAGCATGTCTGCTATCTCTCTGATGGATTTTTTCTTTTTTTTCAGCCTCAGGATGTTCTGCTTCACCTCAATTGAGAGTTCCTTAGACCGCATGTTGTCTGGTCACAGCAACAGCTTCCAAATGAAAAACCACACACCTGTAATCAACCCCAGACCTTTTAACTACTTCATTGATTACAGGTTAACGAGGGAGACGCCTTCAGAGTTAATTGCAGCCCTTAGAGTCCCTTGTCCAATTACTTTTGGTCCCTTTAAAAAGAGGAGGCTATGCATTACAGAGCTATGATTCCTAAACCCTTTCTCCGATTTGGATGTGAAAACTCTCATATTGCAGCTGGGAGTGTGCACTTTCAGCCCATATTATATATATAATTGTATTTCTGAACATGTTTTTGTAAACAGCTAAAATAACAAAACTTGTGTCACTGTCCAAATATTTCTGGAACTAACTGTATATATTTCCATTTTTGAATATTACTTTACCTTATTGTATCCCAAAATGTTACCACATAATGGTTTTGTTTTTGTGCCTAATTAGTAATGATAATGAAATAAATGTTTTGTCAAAATTTTGAACACAATCATACTGTACTATTTTTTTAATAACCTATGTATGTCTGTTATTATGTCTATTGCGCGACACCTTGTAATCTTTTTATTTTTATACAAAATTTGTTCTGAGACATTATCCCAGACAAACCACCATACTGTATTATGTAATAATGTCACGCAAACATCATTTGTTTGACACTATTGGAATACAAGTATGGGACCAGACCATATGAAGATACTGCATATTGGCAGGATTTTACAAAATAGATAAAGGTGTTTGAATGTGAATGTAGTAGGGTATGTGCGTGCATATTTTCCCACAACAAAGTTGTTATAAATGGATGGTCATAAACTCAGGTCCACAGCAAGGCAACATTACAACATGCAGGTACTGTTTTTGGAAGTGATAGAGTAACGGTCTTTAGCTTTTAGACCCATTAAAGAATTAAACATACCAACACATATGGGGTATGTAATATATAACATTTTGGAATGTCTGGAGAACAGCCCTAACCATACATACATTACAAAATGTTAGTCATACACTAACTAGAGCAAATTATGTGTCAACTAAATCATCTTGGCTAGTGATGCTTTCCTGAGTAGTCTCCATGGCATTGTCACCTACTGAATACGTTGGCTGCACAACACTAGATGTAGTAGTAAGTGCCTGAACAGTGTTTACACTTGTGACATTTGTTGTGCTAGGAACAAACATTGCTGTAGTTGTTTGACCAGATGGAAGACCAAGCGTAGGTGTTACATATTGTTGTGAGGGTAAAGGCTGAGTATGTTGGTATGTGAAGTTGGTAGGGAAAGGCTGACTTTGAAAGTACTGTTGCTGTAGATTAGGTTGTATAGGGTAGGATGCTGGTTGCTGTACCATTTGTGGTAGTCTATGAACATTACTTAAATTACTTGGATAGCTAATAGAGGGTTGCATAGGTGTCTGTTGGGGGCCTTGTTGGTAAAAAGATGTTTGTTGTTATGGCAGTTGTGTAAATAACGGGCCTGTTTGGTGTGGGATAGTTGTTGGTCTATTTTGTGAATCACTACCCAATGAAGTTGAGGGCCACTGTATATGTGCTTATTGAACTACAGTATTTAGTTGAGAATTAGATGTCTGTTCATCAGTTTGGGTTTCAACAGTTATTTGTGTGGTGTTTGTGTGTGGGCCACGTGGATTTGCTCTCCATTGCTCTATCACTTCAAAAACATGTGAGCTCAGGCTGACGTTGGGTAGCAGAAATCAGTGTGATTATGGACGCCCTTAACCTGTGCTGTCTATCAGGTGCAACCAATGCAAGAGAGGGAGAGAGGGAGCGACAAAATCTCTTTCCATCACTCTCTGGTATCAGTGAATTCATCATGTGTATTATTCTGGTATCAATGATATCTGGCAGGGTGCGTAAATCCTCATAACGCCTATGTCTGCATCCACGGATAGATTGAGCTATTGTGCGCAGGGTATTTGTTGCTGGCCTTGGCAGTGTGCCTACATGTTGTTGTGGACTACTCTCTGCAAGAACTGGTGATGGGCCACTTTGTTGCCCTATAGACTGGCCTGTGATTGGAATAGTGGATTGACTTGTTCCCAAACCCAAATCAGATGACACTTCTTCTTCTTCTGGCTGGATGGAGTTCTGGGTTGTGGGTTGTTGATAGGAGGTTGGCTCCATCTCGGATGCTGATATTGCAGTTACCACTGTGGACTGGGCCTCCTCACAGTCTTCTAGATTATCTTCGGTACTATGTGATAAAATGACAATATTAACCCCTTAACGACCGCCGATACGCCTTTTAACGGCGACAAATTAGGGTACTTCTTCCGATCCGCCGCTTTTTAACGGCGGTCGGAAAAAAGGGTCTAGCGCCCCCCAGAGTCAGAAAATTTCTGGGGTCTCAGCTGCCGGGGGTAGCTGAGACCCTGGAGATCATGATTCTGTCCGGTTTTTCCGGTCCCCGCTCACCTGATGACCGGTATACACCGTATACCAATGATCAGGTTACAGTAAATGACCGCGCCGGTAAAAAATGATTTATCTCTCATCTGGCATGATCAAACATGCCAGATTGGAGATAAATCTTTTTCCCGGTTCCCTCCGGTCCCCTCGGTATCCCCAAAGTGCCCCCCCCGACCCCCAACCCCCTCCCGAAAATCCAAGATGGCCGCGCGCACCGGCGAGCACAGCAGCGCGCCGGCCGCATTTACACTTTTCTTATGGTTTCTGTCGTATGTGCCATAACACATGCGACAGAAACCTGCTCCCCAGGCCCTGCCGGGTTTCCCCCTATCCCCCCCGGTGTTCCCCGGTGTCATACATACCTGTCGGAGCACTGATCCCCCGTGGCCCCCTCCTCCGGCTCCTTCACAGCAGACGCCGGTCACATGTGCAGAGCAGCTGACAGCTTCCTGTGTTCAGGACGCTGGCTGCTGCTGCTGCTGCTGCTCGGCACACTGCAGCTGTGACCCAGGGAGAGTGGGTGCAGATTCTTTGCACCCACTCTCCTCAAATGGAGGGTCTGCAATACTAGAAAATGGGGGATACGTTCCCTGAACGTGTCCCCCATATTCTAGAAGGTCCAGAGTCGACGTGGGACGTCCAAATGGATTACAGCGGATTTTTTTTTTCTTTTCAATAAATTGGTCAATCAGGGAATGTTTTGGGGAGTGTTTTTTCAAATAAATTTTTTTTTGTTGTCAATTTTTTTTTTATTACTGTCAATTAGTTATGTCGGGTATCTGATAGACGCCGTGACATAACTAATTGCTGGGCTTGATGCCAGGTGACATTACACACCTGGTATCAACCCCATTAATTACCCCGTTGGCCAACGCACCAGGGCGCGGGATGAGCTGGGGCGAAGCGCCAGAATTGGCGCATCTAATGGATGCGCCACTTCTGGGGCGGCTGCGGCCTGCTATTTGTAGGCTGGGAAGAGTCAAATAACCATGGCTCTTCCCATCCTGAGATTACCAGACCCCAGCTGTCAGCTTCACCTTGGCTGGTGATCTAATTTGGGGGGACCCCACGTTTGTTTTGTTTTTTTTAAATTATTTATTTATAAATAATTAAAAAAAAAAAACAGCTTGGGGAGCCCTCCAAATTGATCACCAGCCAAGGTGAAGCTGTCAGCTGTGGTTTGCAGGCTACAGCTGTCTGCTTTACCCTAGCTGGCTATCAAAAATAGGGGGGACCCCACGTCATTTATTTTAATTATTTTTTCTTTCTTTTTGGGCTAAATACAAGGCTAGGCACCCTTTAGTGCCACATGAAAGGCACTAAAGGGCGCCAGCTTAGAATATGCAGGGGGGTGGGATGTTATATATGTTTGACATCTATCCATTCATCCATTGTAGCATTTTAGGCTATGTGCCCACAATCAGGGTTTGCAGCGTTTTGGACGCAGAGTGTTTTCCCTGCGTCCATAACGCTGCGTTGTGCAGTAGAAGCACAGTTGAAGGATTTTTAGAAATCCCGTGCCCACTGTGCTTCTTTTCTCCGCAGCATAAACCGACCTGTGGCGCAGCTTCCCGAGCCTCAGCATGTCAATTTATGCTGCGGAGATGAGTGTGCTCTGCAGGTAGCATAGAGCTCCACAGCAGCCTGAACCCAAATCGTGGGCATGGGCAGCTGCGTTCTCCCGTGGACAACACTCACATCTCTGCAGGAAGGCTGACACTGTGTACTGGACGCCGTGTCGCTGGATCATGGCCACATAGCCTAAAAGAGAGAAATTTGTTGCTACAGCAACATTTTTGTGAAGTACCTGTGGATTCAAAATGCTTACTATACTTCTGAATAAAATCCTTGAGGGGTCCAGTTTCCAAAATGGAGTCACTTGTGGGGGGTTTCTAATGTATAGAACCCAAGAGGCCCTGCTAATGTGACATGGTGCGCGCAATTTATTTCAACTTTTCCAAAATTCAAATGGTGCTCCTTCCATTCCAAGCCCTCCCATATATCCAAACAGAGGTTTTTGGAATATGGGGTATCCCTGCGCTCACAAGAAATTGGATAACAACCTGTGGGGTCCACGTTTTGTTGTTGCCTCTTGAAAAAGTGAGAAATGTGATGCTAAAGAAACATTTTTGTGAAAAAAATGAAAATTTTCAATATGGCAACCTAAGCTTATCAAATTCTGTGAAGTATTCGTGGATTCAAAATGCTCAATATACACCTAGATAAAAGCCTTGAGGTGTCTTGTTTCCACAATGGGGTCACTTGTGGGGGACCTCCACTGTTTAGGCACTTTAGGGGCTTTCCAAATGCGACATAGCGTCCACTAATTATTCCAGCCAAATGTTCAGTCAAATGGCACTTTTTCCCTTCCGAGCCCTGCTGTGCACCCAAACAGTTGATTTCCACCACACATAAGGTATCAGCATACTCAGGAGAAATTGCACAATAAATTTTATGCTCCTTTTTTAACTTTTACTCTTGTTAAAAAAAAAGCTATGTGGTTGAAGTAACAATTTTGTGGTAAAAATGTATTTTTTTTTTATTTTCACAGCTCAACATTATAAACTTCTGTGAAACACCTGGGGGTTCAGGGTACTCACCAAACATCTAGATAAATTCCTTGAGGGGGTCTATTTTCCAGAATGGGGTCACTTGTGGGGGACCTCCACTGCTTACGCACCTCAGGGGCTCTCCTAATGCAACATGGTGTCCGCTATTGATTCCAGCCAATTTTGCAGTCAAATTGCACTCCTTCCCTTTCAAGACCTGCCGTGTGCCCAAACAGTTGATTTCCACCACATATAAGATATCACCAAACTCAGGAGAAATTGCACAATAAATTTCATGGTGATTTTTTTCCTGTTACCCTTGTGAAAAAAAAGCTACCTGGTTGAAGTAACAATTTTGTGGTAAAATTTTATTTTTTTATTTTCATGGCTCAACGTTATAAACTTCTGTGAAGCACCTGGGGGTTCAGGGTACTCACCAAACATCTAGATAAATTCCTTGAGAGGCCTAGTTTCCAATATGGGGTCACTTGTGGTGTTTTTTTGCTGTTTACGTACCTTAGGGGTCCTCCAAATGCGACATGGTGCCCGCAATCTTTTTCAGCCAAATTTCCTTTCCAAAATTCAAATATTGCTCCTTTCGTTCCAAGCCCTCCCATTTGTCCATACAAAGGTTTCAGACCACATGTGAGGTATCACCGCGCTTATAAAAAAGTGGGTAACAAACATTTGGGTCAAATTTTTGGAATTACCTCTTGAAAAAGTGAGAGAATTGATGCTAAAGCAACATTTTTGAGAAAAAAATGACAATTTTCAATATGACAACGTAACGTTATCAAAATCTGTGAAGTACCTGTGGGTCCAAAATGCTCAGTGTACCCCTCGATAGAAGCCTTAAGGGGTCTAGTTTCCAAAATGGGGTCACTTGAGGGGGGTTCCTGCTGTTTAGGTACCTTAGGGGATCTGTAAATGCAACATGGTGCCCGCAATCTGTTTCAGCCAACTTTGCTTTCCAAAATTCAAATATTGCTCCTTTCATTCCAAGCCCTCCCATTTACCCAAACAAAGGTTTCTGACCACATGTGGGGTATCGGCGCGCTCATAAGAAAGTGGGTAACAAAGTGTGAGGTCCAATTTTTGGTGTTACCTCTTGAAAAAGTAAGAAAATTAGTGCTAAAGCAACATTTTTAGGTAAAATGTTAATTTTTATTTTTTTCCATTCCACATTACTTTAGTTCCTGTGAAGCACCTGAAGGGTTAATAAACTTCTTGAATGTGGTTTTGAGTACCTTGAGGGGTGCAGGTTTTAGAATGGTGTCACTTTTGGGTATTTTCTGTCACCTAGGCCTCTCAAAGTCACTTCAAATGGGATGTGGTCCCTAAAAAAATGGTTTTGTATATTTTGTTGAAAAAATGGGAAATTGCTGATGAACTTTGAACCCTTCTAACTTCCTAACCCCAAAAAATTTTGTTTCAAAAATTGCGCTGTTCTAAAGTAAACATGTGGGAAATGTTATTTATTAACTATTTTGTGTGACATAACTCTCTGGTTTATGGGCATAAAAATTAAAAGTTTGAAAATTGCAAAATTTTAAATTTTTTTGTCAAATTTCAGATTTTTTCACAAATAAAATAAAAAAATATCATCCTAAATTTGCCACTAACATGAAGCCCAATATGTCATGAAAAAACAATCTCAGAATCACCGGGATCCATTGAAGCGTTCCAGAGTTATAACCTTATAAAGTGACACTGGTCAAAATTGCAAAAAAATGGCCTGGGCATTAAGTACAAAACTGGCTTCGTCCTTAAGGGGTTAAAGGTTGGGGGTGACAGGAGTGGACCGGTTATTAGAACAAGGGATCATACAAATATATGACACCGCAATGCATGTGCTGCAAATCCATTTGTCACAACAGGAACACTTTTTGTTTGCCTGTTGATACATTTTTGGGTTATCCAGTTAAACAACACCTCAATTGCTAATGGGTTTTGTGATCTACCTCATAGACTGTGAATGTAGTAAACAGTATATAGGTCGGCCGACACAACCCCTGCATCGGAGGCTTAATTCTCATAGGCACAATATTGCCAAAGGGTTTTTGCTCCATGGACTCTCGAGGCATTGTACTCTGGTTCTCAATAAGACAGTAAAGCTCAGGATCACCCCAAATGAGCAAATCCCAGTGGAAGCTCCTAACCGTATTCAGACTTTGAATTTGAAGGAGACCTTCTGGATCCATAAATTGAAGACTTTGAATCAATTGGGTCTGAATGAAGTCACGGATTTTTTTAATTAATTATTTTAACTAATTAATATATTTAAGTCCTTTATCTATTCTCCATGTGGAAGTCTAATAGTGCTTCTTGTCCCTCCCCCGCCCTGGACTGAATGCTGGATTCTATTGTTACATCTTTTAACTTTTAAATGATTTATCATTGAATGATATTAAACAATGAAATATATTGATATTTTTACCAACCAATTTAATAAATGCATAGATACTATTTATTTTTGATACTATTAAGACCAATAAAAGGTAATAGTATTTATTCTGTCTCTTTGAGGGTGGGTACTACTATTTGTTAAATTGTATATGATTTTGCATTCTCTTCATCAGTAGATAATCATATATGAGATTTATCGCTTTTAAATCCACGCGATTGTGCGCAACTGATTCCACAAGCTGCCCCTTTAAATATTAATGCAACAGTTTTGATGCATTCAATGATCATCCTGCCTTACTACTTATGGAATGAATGATGGATGTATACACAGGGTCTACACAGGGTCTATGTATCTCTTACCTTCATTTGGTTCCCTCCTCCAGAATGTTTCCTGCTGTGATGGTTTCATTACTATGTTGGAGCTGTTTTTTCTTTCTATCTGAATGGGGGACCACTGGGGGTTAATTGCGTTGGTTCGCTTTCTTTATCACCCTCCTGACCGGGTGTAGCCCTACACTGGTCCTGGGCTCATTGCTTCCTATACCACCTCTAAGGGACTGGCGTCACAGTTTGGGGAGTTCTCATACATTCTCCTCACAGTGTTCTCCCCTTTTTTATTTTTGCTTCATGTTTGTTGATACATTTTACGTGATGTTAATTAGTGGTTACTATAATATTTTTTATCAGATATTAATTTCCTGAGCAAATCTATAGGTTTTTGTGGGTTTTTTTTACTATTAACAAGTTTAGAGTGAGGAGAATGAGAAAAGAAGCTGTTGCTGGAGCTAAATGGCTTATTTCAGCGAATATGTGTATTTATAAGAACTATTCATTTGTGTTTGCAGTAATTTCTGCTCTTGTATTCACAATGTTGTTTCTCATGATTACGAGCGATTTGGATTATGACACCGATAGAGATGAGCGAACCGGTCGCGGTTCGGCTCGAGGTCGATTCGTCGAACGGAGCTCCCGTTCGAGTTCGGTTCGTCGAACGTTCGACGAACCGAACTCGAACTGCATAGGAAACAATGGCAGGCAATCACAAACACATAAAAACACCTAGAAAACACCCTCAAAGGTGTCAAAAAGGTGATAAACAACTCACAACACAACACAAACACATGGGAAAGTGACAAGGACATATACTCATGCGAAAACAAAACAGCTGGACAAGGAAAAAGAGGAGACACAGATATATGAGTATATGCAAGGAAACATCGATGCCATTACTGTGCAACTTGAGCCCTGCTCATTTTAGGCTTCCAATCTGGATAAATTGCCTGAGCTCGACACGTACGCCTTGGGGATCTTGTCGTGTCCTGCAGCCAGCGTTCTCTCGGAACCTGTCTTCAGTGCTGCTGGGGGTCTGTTGGCAGATAAGCACACGTGTCTGTCCACTGACAATGTGGACATGGCTCTCAGAGGACTTTTCTTCCCCTGGGTCAGCCAGGGGACGGGAAAGGCACGCGTATTTTTGAGAGTGCTTCATGCAAAGCATCTTTTTCATTTTGAAAATTGGGTCAACTGATGCCAGTCAAGTGGGGTGTGTGTGGCCCAATTAGTGGCAACGAGGGAGACTGTGGTTGGAGTCCCCTCGCTGTGTTTCTAAAAGAACCAAGATGAACAAGTCATGGCTCTCAGAGGACTTTTCTTCCCCTGGGTCAGCCAGGGGACGGGAAAGGCACGCGTATTTTGGAGAGTGCTTCATGCAAAGCATCTTTTTCTTTTTCAAAAGGGGGGTCAACTGATGCCAGTCAAGTGGGGTGTGTGTGTGGCCTAGAGTTGAGCGCGGTTCGTGGTTCGTGGTTCTCCAGTTCGCGGCTCGAGTGATTTTGGGGCATGTTCTAGATCGAACTAGAACTCGAGCTTTTTGCAAAAGCTCGGTAGTTCTAGAAACGTTCGAGAACGGTTCTAGCAGCCAAAAAACAGCTAAATCATAGCTTGGTTTCTGCTGTAATAGTGTAAGTCACTCTGTGAATCAAACTATTATCACATTTCAGTGTATAGTGTGCGTGAACAGCGCCTTCAGATCACTGCTGTTTCTATAATGGCGATCGCCATTTTTTTTTTTTTTTTTTCTTGTCTTCCTTCCCTAAGCGCGCGCGTCTTGTGGGGCGGGCCAGCATGTCAGCCAATCCCAGACACACACACAGCTAAGTGGACTTTGAGCCAGAGAAGCAACGGCATGTGTGATAGGATCTGCATGTCACATGTCCCTGCATTATAAAACCGGACATTTTCTTCACGGACGCCATTATCTGCCTTCTGCGTCTTTGGTGTCAGACATCACTGTCGCAGCTCCGTCTTCCTGAGTCCTATAGCCGATACAGCTGTATGCGCTGCATACACAGCGTTAGACAGCTTAGGGAGAGCACTTTATAGCAGTCCTTTTAAGGGCTCCAACCGGCAGGGTCAGAGAGCCATAGGTGACAGGTCCTGCAAACAGCAACAGCGTCTGTGTAGCCCAGGTCAGGGATTTCCTACCTGCATTTCACCATTAGGAGGGAATAGAAAGGCAGGCTTCCATTCCTCTACCCAGAGCACCACAATCCTGCCACTGTACCCTCTTGTCCTCTGCACACTCCAACTGATAACTAAGCCATTATACTAGCAAACACTCAGTGTACCTAGTGGCATCCTATACGTGGCTATTGGACTTTGCTATAGTCCCACTAGTGCAAAGACATTTGCAGAGCGCGTCTGCCTGCATTGCACACTACAACTCATTCTAACCAAGCCATTATACTAGCAAACACTCAGTGTACCTAGTGGCATCCTATACGTGGCTATTGGACTTTGCTATAGTCCCACTAGTGCAAAGACATTTGCAGAGCGCGTCTGCCTGCGTTGCACACTACAACTCATTCTAACCAAGCCATTATACTAGCAAACACTCAGTGTACCTAGTGGCATCCTATACGTGGCTATTGGACTTTGCTATAGTCCCACTAGTGCAAAGACATTTGCAGAGCGCGTCTGCCTGCGTTGCACACTACAACTCATTCTAACCAAGCCATTATACTAGCAAACACTCAGTGTACCTAGTGGCATCCTATACGTGGCTATTGGACTTTGCTATAGTCCCACTAGTGCAAAGACATTTGCAGAGCGCGTCTGCCTGCGTTGCACACTACAACTCATTCTAACCAAGCCATTATACTAGCAAACACTCAGTGTACCTAGTGGCATCCTATACGTGGCTATTGGACTTTGCTATAGTCCCACTAGTGCAAAGACATTTGCAGAGCGCGTCTGCCTGCGTTGCACACTACAACTCATTCTAACCAAGCCATTATACTAGCAAACACTCAGTGTACCTAGTGGCATCCTATACGTGGCTATTGGACTTTGCTATAGTCCCACTAGTGCAAAGACATTTGCAGAGCGCGTCTGCCTGCGTTGCACACTACAACTCATTCTAACCAAGCCATTATACTAGCAAACACTCAGTGTACCTAGTGGCATCCTATACGTGGCTATTGGACTTTGCTATAGTCCCACTAGTGCAAAGACATTTGCAGAGCGCGTCTGCCTGCGTTGCACACTACAACTCATTCTAACCAAGCCATTATACTAGCAAACACTCAGTGTACCTAGTGGCATCCTATACGTGGCTATTGGACTTTGCTATAGTCCCACTAGTGCAAAGACATTTGCAGAGCGCGTCTGCCTGCGTTGCACACTACAACTCATTCTAACCAAGCCATTATACTAGCAAACACTCAGTGTACCTAGTGGCATCCTATACGTGGCTATTGGACTTTGCTATAGTCCCACTAGTGCAAAGACATTTGCAGAGCGCGTCTGCCTGCGTTGCACACTACAACTCATTCTAACCAAGCCATTATACTAGCAAACACTCAGTGTACCTAGTGGCATCCTATACGTGGCTATTGGACTTTGCTATAGTCCCACTAGTGCAAAGACATTTGCAGAGCGCGTCTGCCTGCGTTGCACACTACAACTCATTCTAACCAAGCCATTATACTAGCAAACACTCAGTGTACCTAGTGGCATCCTATACGTGGCTATTGGACTTTGCTATAGTCCCACTAGTGCAAAGACATTTGCAGAGCGCGTCTGCCTGCGTTGCACACTACAACTCATTCTAACCAAGCCATTATACTAGCAAACACTCAGTGTACCTAGTGGCATCCTATACGTGGCTATTGGACTTTGCTATAGTCCCACTAGTGCAAAGACATTTGCAGAGCGCGTCTGCCTGCGTTGCACACTACAACTCATTCTAACCAAGCCATTATACTAGCAAACACTCAGTGTACCTAGTGGCATCCTATACGTGGCTATTGGACTTTGCTATAGTCCCACTAGTGCAAAGACATTTGCAGAGCGCGTCTGCCTGCGTTGCACACTACAACTCATTCTAACCAAGCCATTATACTAGCAAACACTCAGTGTACCTAGTGGCATCCTATACGTGGCTATTGGACTTTGCTATAGTCCCACTAGTGCAAAGACATTTGCAGAGCGCGTCTGCCTGCGTTGCACACTACAACTCATTCTAACCAAGCCATTATACTAGCAAACACTCAGTGTACCTAGTGGCATCCTATACGTGGCTATTGGACTTTGCTATAGTCCCACTAGTGCAAAGACATTTGCAGAGCGCGTCTGCCTGCGTTGCACACTACAACTCATTCTAACCAAGCCATTATACTAGCAAACACTCAGTGTACCTAGTGGCATCCTATACGTGGCTATTGGACTTTGCTATAGTCCCACTAGTGCAAAGACATTTGCAGAGCGCGTCTGCCTGCGTTGCACACTACAACTCATTCTAACCAAGCCATTATACTAGCAAACACTCAGTGTACCTAGTGGCATCCTATACGTGGCTATTGGACTTTGCTATAGTCCCACTAGTGCAAAGACATTTGCAGAGCGCGTCTGCCTGCGTTGCACACTACAACTCATTCTAACCAAGCCATTATACTAGCAAACACTCAGTGTACCTAGTGGCATCCTATACGTGGCTATTGGACTTTGCTATAGTCCCACTAGTGCAAAGACATTTGCAGAGCGCGTCTGCCTGCGTTGCACACTACAACTCATTCTAACCAAGCCATTATACTAGCAAACACTCAGTGTACCTAGTGGCATCCTATACGTGGCTATTGGACTTTGCTATAGTCCCACTAGTGCAAAGACATTTGCAGAGCGCGTCTGCCTGCGTTGCACACTACAACTCATTCTAACCAAGCCATTATACTAGCAAACACTCAGTGTACCTAGTGGCATCCTATACGTGGCTATTGGACTTTGCTATAGTCCCACTAGTGCAAAGACATTTGCAGAGCGCGTCTGCCTGCGTTGCACACTACAACTCATTCTAACCAAGCCATTATACTAGCAAACACTCAGTGTACCTAGTGGCATCCTATACGTGGCTATTGGACTTTGCTATAGTCCCACTAGTGCAAAGACATTTGCAGAGCGCGTCTGCCTGCGTTGCACACTACAACTCATTCTAACCAAGCCATTATACTAGCAAACACTCAGTGTACCTAGTGGCATCCTATACGTGGCTATTGGACTTTGCTATAGTCCCACTAGTGCAAAGACATTTGCAGAGCGCGTCTGCCTGCGTTGCACACTACAACTCATTCTAACCAAGCCATTATACTAGCAAACACTCAGTGTACCTAGTGGCATCCTATACGTGGCTATTGGACTTTGCTATAGTCCCACTAGTGCAAAGACATTTGCAGCACGTCTGCCTGCGTTGCACACTCCAACTAATTATAACTAAGTTGCATTGTCAGGGATATTTATTCTTTATTATTCTGCTGTTAATAAAGCTAGACCACCACTGCAATCTTCACCACCTCTCAATTTTTACTACCACATTTTCAGTCCACAATCTTGTCGCAATCAACATGAGTGGCAAAATGACAGATGCTGGTGGAAAGGGGAAGAGGCGTGGTGGAAAAGGCAAAAAAGGTTTTGTCCGTGGGGAAGGTGGCAAAGCTCCATTATCATCTGCTGAAGATAGACCATCTACCAGCAAAAGTAAGATGTCTACTACTTACCGTGGACAATCCGATGTGCTCCCTTTTTTACGGACACGAACAACAGGAAGAAAGGTAGATGATGGGCAAAAAAGGAAAATGCTTGAATGGATCTCAAGTGGTCCAACAAGTGCCCTCTCAGCCACTTCAAGTACCGCATCCAAAAAACACCAGTCCTCTGAGTTGTCATCCCAATCACACTTGATTTCTCCCAGCTCTGAAGTCTCCATCAGCCCTGCACAGTATGGTGGAACTGAGATGGCTGAGTCTGCAGAGCTGTTCAGTCACACTATAGCCTGGGAATCAGAGGTCTGCTCCCAAGCTACAGTGAGTACAGAACAGGAAATGGTCTGCAGTGATGCCCAGAACCTTTGTGACTCAGATTCAGGCCGTGAGGACCAAGTTTCTGAGCATAATGTTGACCCTTTGTCACAAACTGTAACACCTGTGGTTATAGACAATGAGGAACATACTGATGAAGATGAGACGCAGATACCCAATTGGGATGACAACTTAAATATTCCGTCAGGGCAAGAAGAGGCTCGGTCTGAGGGGGAGGGGAGTGCAAACACAACAATTGATGATGACGTTCTAGATCCCACCTACTGTCAACCCCCAGTCAGGCACTCGAGGAGGTCAACAGAGGCGGTGGAGGAGGATGCAACCGACGACGAAGTTACCTTGCGCCTTCCTGGACAGAGTCGGAGCACTGGTAGCACGTCTACAACTGCATCCTCAGCCACCACTCTGCCTATGAGCATTATTCGGGGTGGATCAACAGGTCGCATGGCCTCTAAGCCTTGCCTAGCCTGGTCCTTTTTTCACATCGAAAAAGATCGCCCAACTCATGTGATATGTAACATTTGTCATGATTCTCTTAGTAGAGGTCAAAAGCTCAGCAGTTTGACAACTTCTTCCATGAATCGTCACATGAATAAATATCATAAGTCCCGGTGGGAAGCTCACCGTGCTGCAATGCGGCCTAGCGGAGCGAACCATCCACCGCCCGCCCCTTCCACTGCATCCGCGCGCTCTTCATCTTCTAGGACTGTGGGGACAGCTGCCACACCTGTTTTTCCACGCAAAACTTCCACCACTGTAACCGCAACAGGCAGTTTGCTTGTAAGGTCGTCAGTTGGTTTGGAAGGGGAAACAAGTGAGTGTGTACAGCTCTCTCAGACATCGATAGCACCAACGTTGGATGAAGGCAACATCATGTCTCCGCCTGCACTTTCCTCACAAACCTGCATTTTTCCAGGGACACCCTACTCAACACCGTCTACACACAGCAGCCAGATCTCTGTCCCTCAGATGTGGTCAAATAAAAGGCCACTTCCTCCGACCCATGACAAAGCTAAGAGGTTGACTCTATCCCTCTGTAAGCTGTTGGCTACCGAAATGCTGCCTTTCCGCCTAGTGGACACACAGGATTTTAGAGACCTTATGTCTGTCGCTGTGCCCCAGTACCAGATGCCTAGTCGCCACTACTTCTCTAAGAAAGGTGTGCCCGCGCTACACCAGCATGTCGCACACAACATCACCGCTTCCTTGAGAAACTCTGTGTGTGAACGGGTGCATTTCACCACCGATACTTGGACCAGTAAGCATGGACAGGGACGTTACATGTCGCTGACTGGGCACTGGGTAACTATGGTGATAGATGGTGAAGGGTCTGCTGCACAAGTCTTGCCGTCCCCACGACTTGTGTGTCAATCCTCTGTCTGTCCAAGTTCCGCCACTGCTTCTGCATCCTCCACCTCATCTGGGTCCTCCACCTCCGCCCCAAGCCTGCCTGGTCAGGCCACCAGCGTTCTCACTGCGCAGAAGGAATCACGCACCCCTCATTACTATGCTGGCAGCAGAGCGCAACGGCATCAGGCGGTCTTTAGCTTGACATGTCTTGGTAATAAGAGTCACACAGCTGAGGAGTTGTGGTCAGCTTTGCGGTCCGAGTTTAATAAATGGTTGTCTCCACTCAAACTGCAGCCTGGTAAGGCCGTGTGCGACAATGCTGCAAACCTGGGTGCGGCACTTCGCCTGGGCAAGGTGACACACGTACCTTGTATGGCTCACGTGTTGAACCTTGTCGTGCAGCAATTTTTAACACACTATCCCGGCCTAGATGGCCTTCTGAACAGGGCACGAAAACTGTCAGCTCACTTCCGCCGTTCAAGCGCCGCAGCAGAGCGACTTGCATCGCTCCAGAAGTCTTTCGGCCTGCCGGTTCATCGCCTGAAATGCGATGTGGCGACACGCTGGAATTCAACTCTCCACATGTTACAGCGACTGTGGCAGCACCGCAGAGCCCTGGTGCAATACGTCATGACGTATAGCCTGGGCCAACGAGATGCAGAGGTGGGGCAGATCACCCTGATGGAGTGGTCTCAGATCAAGGACCTATGCACCCTTCTGCACAGTTTCGACATGGCGACGAATATGTTTAGCGCTGACAATGCCATTATCAGCATGACGATTCCAGTCATTTACATGCTGGAGCACACGCTAAACACTATTCGGAGTCAGGGGGTGGGACAACATGAAGGGGAGGAACTACAGGAGGATTCATATGCGCAAGGGACAACAACATCACCAAGGTCCAGACGTTCATCATCACCAACGCAGCAGGCATGGGACCATGGGGGACAGGGATCGACAAGGGCGCATAGTAGCAGGCGAAATGTTGAGCAAGGTGCAGGAGAACATGAAGAAATGGAGGACGAACTGTCCATGGACATGGAAGACTCAGCGGATGAGGGAGACCTTGGTCAAATTTCAGTTGAAAGAGGTTGGGGTCAGATGTCAGAGGAAGAAAGAACGGGTAGCACCTCTATGCCACAAACACAGCATGGACTTGGTCCGCATGGCTGCGCAAGACACATGAGTGCCTTTTTGTTGCACTACCTCCAACATGACAGTCGTATTGTCAAAATTAGAAGTGATGATGACTACTGGATTGCCACACTATTAGATCCCCGGTACAAGTCCAAATTTTGTGACATAATTCCAGCCATAGAAAGGGACGCACGTATGCAGGAGTATCAGCAGAAGCTGTTACTAGATCTTAGCTCGGCTTTTCCACCAAACAACCGTGCAGGTGCAGGGAGTGAATCTCCCAGTTGTAACTTGACAAACATGGGACGGTCTCGTCATCTTCAACAGTCTACCCGTACCAGTAGGACCTTTTCTGGTGCCGGTAACAGCAATTTTATGGAATCTTTTCATAATTTTTTTAGACCCTCTTTTGCAAGGCCACCAGAGACAACAAGTCTGACACATAGTCAACGGCTGGAGAGGATGATACAGGAGTATCTCCAAATGAACATCGATGCCATGACTGTGCAACTGGAGCCTTGCTCCTTTTGGGCTTCAAACCTACAAAAATGGCCAGAGCTCGCAACTTACGCCTTGGAGATTTTGTCGTGTCCAGCTGCCAGCGTTGTCTCTGAACGTGTATTCAGTGCTGCTGGGTGTGTGCTGACAGATAAGCGCACGCGTCTGTCCAGTGACAATGTGGACAGACTGACGTTCATCAAAATGAACAAGTCATGGATCCAGAAGGAATTTACTACCCCTGTGTCATCCTGGGGAGAGTAAATGCTTGTGGATTTGGAATGTGCTTGATGCAAATCAAAACATCCTGTTTGCAACTAGGGCCCAAGTGCTGCCACTGATGGGGTGGGTGTCTGTGTGGCCCAATTTTTGGAAAAAAGGGAGACTCCGCTTGGAGTAACCCTTGCTTGCTGTGTTTTTAAAAGAAGCCAAGATGAACAGAGCTGGGATCAGGAAAGACTTTGCTACCTACCCCGGTGTCATCCTGGGGACGGCTAAGAATAGCGTATTTTTGAATGTGCTTGATGCAAATCAAAACATCCTGTTTGCAACTAGGGCCCAAGTGCTGCCACTGATGGGGTGGGTGTCTGTGTGGCCCAATTTTTGGAAAAAAGGGAGACTCCGCTTGGAGTAACCCTTGCTTGCTGTGTTTTTAAAAGAAGCCAAGATGAACAGAGCTGGGATCAGGAAAGACTTTGCTACCTACCCCGGTGTCATCCTGGGGACGGCTAAGAATAGCGTATTTTTGAATGTGCTTGATGCAAATCAAAACATCCTGTTTGCAACTAGGGCCCAAGTGCTGCCACTGATGGGGTGGGTGTCTGTGTGGCCCAATTTTTGGAAAAAAGGGAGACTCCGCTTGGAGTAACCCTTGCTTACATTGTTTTTAAAAGAAGCCAAGATGAACAAGTCATGGGTCAGCAAAGACTTTGCTACCTACCCCGGTGTCATCCTGTGGACGGCTAAGAATAGCGTATTTTTGAATGTGCTTGATGCAAATCAAAACATCCTGTTTGCAACTAGGGCCCAAGTGCTGCCACTGATGGGGTGGGTGTCTGTGTGGCCCAATTTTTGGAAAAAAGGGAGACTCCGCTTGGAGTAACCCTTGCTTACATTGTTTTTAAAAGAAGCCAAGATGAACAAGTCATGGGTCAGCAAAGACTTTGCTACCTACCCCGGTGTCATCCTGGGGACGGCTAAGAATAGCGTATTTTTGAATGTGCTTGATGCAAATCAAAACATCCTGTTTGCAACTAGGGCCCAAGTGCTGCCACTGATGGGGTGGGTGTCTGTGTGGCCCAATTTTTGGAAAAAAGGGAGACTCCGCTTGGAGTAACCCTTGCTTGCTGTGTTTTTAAAAGAAGCCAAGATGAACAGAGCTGGGATCAGGAAAGACTTTGCTACCTACCCCGGTGTCATCCTGTGGACGGCTAAGAATAGCGTATTTTTGAATGTGCTTGATGCAAATCAAAACATCCTGTTTGCAACTAGGGCCCAAGTGCTGCCACTGATGGGGTGGGTGTCTGTGTGGCCCAATTTTTGGAAAAAAGGGAGACTCCGCTTGGAGTAACCCTTGCTTACATTGTTTTTAAAAGAAGCCAAGATGAACAAGTCATGGGTCAGCAAAGACTTTGCTACCTACCCCGGTGTCATCCTGGGGACGGCTAAGAATAGCGTATTTTTGAATGTGCTTGATGCAAATCAAAACATCCTGTTTGCAACTAGGGCCCAAGTGCTGCCACTGATGGGGTGGGTGTCTGTGTGGCCCAATTTTTGGAAAAAAGGGAGACTCCGCTTGGAGTAACCCTTGCTTGCTGTGTTTTTAAAAGAAGCCAAGATGAACAGAGCTGGGATCAGGAAAGACTTTGCTACCTACCCCGGTGTCATCCTGTGGACGGCTAAGAATAGCGTATTTTTGAATGTGCTTGATGCAAATCAAAACATCCTGTTTGCAACTAGGGCCCAAGTGCTGCCACTGATGGGGTGGGTGTCTGTGTGGCCCAATTTTTGGAAAAAAGGGAGACTCCGCTTGGAGTAACCCTTGCTTACATTGTTTTTAAAAGAAGCCAAGATGAACAAGTCATGGGTCAGCAAAGACTTTGCTACCTACCCCGGTGTCATCCTGGGGACGGCTAAGAATAGCGTATTTTTGAATGTGCTTGATGCAAATCAAAACATCCTGTTTGCAACTAGGGCCCAAGTGCTGCCACTGATGGGGTGGGTGTCTGTGTGGCCCAATTTTTGGAAAAAAGGGAGACTCCGCTTGGAGTAACCCTTGCTTACATTGTTTTTAAAAGAAGCCAAGATGAACAAGTCATGGGTCAGCAAAGACTTTGCTACCTACCCCAGTGTCATCCTGGGGACGGCTAAGAATAGCGTATTTTTGAATGTGCTTGATGCAAATCAAAACATCCTGTTTGCAACTAGGGCCCAAGTGCTGCCACTGATGGGGTGGGTGTCTGTGTGGCCCAATTTTTGGAAAAAAGGGAGACTCCGCTTGGAGTAACCCTTGCTTGCTGTGTTTTTAAAAGAAGCCAAGATGAACAGAGCTGGGATCAGGAAAGACTTTGCTACCTACCCCGGTGTCATCCTGTGGACGGCTAAGAATAGCGTATTTTTGAATGTGCTTGATGCAAATCAAAACATCCTGTTTGCAACTAGGGCCCAAGTGCTGCCACTGATGGGGTGGGTGTCTGTGTGGCCCAATTTTTGGAAAAAAGGGAGACTCCGCTTGGAGTAACCCTTGCTTGCTGTGTTTTTAAAAGAAGCCAAGATGAACAGAGCTGGGATCAGGAAAGACTTTGCTACCTACCCCGGTGTCATCCTGGGGACGGTTAAGAATAGCGTATTTTTGAATGTGCTTGATGCAAATCTAGCTGTGAAGTGTACAACTGGGGCCCAAGTGCTGCCACTGAAGGGGTGGGTGTGTGTGGGGCCCAATTTTTGGAAAAAAGGGAGACTCCGCTTGGAGTAACCCTTGCTTGCTGTGTTTTTAAAAGAAGCCAAGATGAACAGAGCTGGGATCAGGAAAGACTTTGCTACCTACCCCGGTGTCATCCTGGGGACGGATAAGAATGGCGTATTTTTGAATGTGCTTGATGCAAATCTAGCTGTGAAGTGTACAACTGGGGCACAACTGCTGCCACTGAAGGGGTGGGTGTGTGGGGCCCAATTTTTGGAAAAAAGGGAGACTCCGCTTGGAGTCACCTTGCGGTGTTTTACATGACTTTAGAAGGGCGTGCCATGCCTATATCTGTGTGTCCTCCTCTTTTTCCTTGTCCAGCTGTTTTGTTTTCGCATGAGTACATGTCCTTGTCACTTTCCCATGTGTTTGTGTTGTGTTGTGAGTTGTTTGTCACCTTTTGGACACCTTTGAGGGTGTTTTCTAGGTGTTTTACTGTGTTTGTGATTGCCTGCCATTGTTTCCTATGGGCTCGAGTTCGGTTCGTCGAACGTTCGACGAGCCGAACTCGAGCCAGACCCCCCGTTCGGCGAACCGCCTCGAGCCGAACCGGGACCGGTTCGCTCATCTCTAGTGTGGCCCAATTAGTGGAAACGAGGGAGACTGTGGTTGGAGTCCCCTTGCTGTGTTTCTAAAAGAACCAAAATGAACAAGTCATGGCTCTCAGAGGACTTTTCTTCCCATGGGTCAGCCAGGGGACGGGAAAGGCACGCGTATTTTTGAGAGTGCTTCATGCAAAGCATCTTTTTCATTTTGAAAATTGGGTCAACTGATGCCAGTCAAGTGGGGTGTGTGTGGCCCAATTAGTGGCAACGAGGGAGACTGTGGTTGGAGTCCCCTCGCTGTGTTTCTAAAAGAACCAAGATGAACAAGTCATGGCTCTCAGAGGACGTTTCTTCCCCTGGGTCAGCCAGGGAACGGGAAAGGCACACGTATTTTGGAGAGTGCTTCATGCAAAGCATCTTTTTCTTTTTCAAAAGGGGGGTCAACTGATGCCAGTCAAGTGGGGTGTGTGTGTGGCCCAATTAGTGGAAACGAGGGAGACTGTGGTTGGAGTCCCCTTGCTGTGTTTCTAAAAGAACCAAAATGAACAAATCATGGCTCTCAGAGGACTTTTCTTCCCCTGGGTCAGCCAGGGGACGGGAAAGGCACGCGTATTTTTGAGAGTGCTTCATGCAAAGCATCTTTTTCATTTTGAAAATTGGGTCAACTGATGCCAGTCAAGTGGGGTGTGTGTGGCCCAATTAGTGGTAACGAGGGAGACTGTGGTTGGAGTCCCCTCGCTGTGTTTCTAAAAGAATCAAGATGAACAAGTCATGGCTCTCAGAGGACTTTTCTTCCCCTGGGTCAGCCAGGGGACGGGAAAGACACGCGTATTTTGGAGCGTGCTTCATGCAAAGCATCTTTTTCTTTTTCAAAAGGGGGGTCAACTGATGCCAGTCAAGTGGGGTGTGTGTGGCCCAGTTAGTGGCAACGAGGGAGACTGTGGTTGGAGTCCCCTCGCTGTGTTTCTAAAAGAACCAAGATGAACAAGTCACGGCTCTCAGAGGACTTTTCTTCCCCTGGGTCAGCCAGGGGACGGGAAAGGCACGCGTATTTTGTAGAGTGCTTCATGCAAAGCATCTTTTTCTTTTTCAAAAGGGGGGTCAACTGATGCCAGTCAAGTGGGGTGTGTGTTGCCCAGTTAGTGGCAACGAGGGAGACTGTGGTTGGAGTCCCCTCGCTGTGTTTCTAAAAGAACCAAGATGAACAAGTCATGGCTCTCAGAGGACTTTTCTTCCCCTGGGTCAGCCAGGGGACGGGAAAGGCACGCGTATTTTGGAGAGTGCTTCATGCAAAGCATCTTTTTCTTTTTCAAAAGGGGGGTCAACTGATGCCAGTCAAGTGGGGTGTGTGTGGCCCAGTTAGTGGCAACGAGGGAGACTGTGGTTGGAGTCCCCTCGCTGTGTTTCTAAAAGAACCAAGATGAACAAGTCATGGCTCTCAGAGGACTTTTCTTCCCCTGGGTCAGCCAGGGGACGGGAAAGGCACGCGTATTTTGGAGAGTGCTTCATGCAAAGCATCTTTTTCTTTTTCAAAAGGGGGGTCAACTGATGCCAGTCAAGTGGGGTGTGTGTGGCCCAGTTAGTGGCAACGAGGGAGACTGTGGTTGGAGTCCCCTCGCTGTGTTTCTAAAAGAACCAAGATGAACAAGTCATGGCTCTCAGAGGACTTTTCTTCCCCTGGGTCAGCCAGGGGACGGGAAAGGCACGCGTATTTTTGAGAGTGCGTCATGCAAAGCATCTTTTTCATCTTCAAAATTGGGTCAACTGATGCCAGTCAAGTGGGGTGTGTGTGGCCCAATTAGTGGCAACGAGGGAGACTGTGGTTGGGGTCCCCTCGCTGTGTTTCTAAAAGAACCAAGATGAACAAGTCATGGCTCTCAGAGGACTTTTCTTCCCCTGGGTCAGCCAGGGGACGGGAAAGGCACGCGTATTTTGGAGAGTGCTTCATGCAAAGCATCTTTTTCATCTTGAAAATTGGGTCAACTGATGCCAGTCAAGTGGGGTGTGTGTGGCCCAATTAGTGGCAACGAGGGAGACTGTGGTTGGAGTCCCCTCGCTGTGTTTCTAAAAGAACCAAGATGAACAAGTCATGGCTCTCAGAGGACTTTTCTTCCCCTGGGTCAGCCAGGGGACGGGAAAGGCACGCGTATTTTGGAGAGTGCTTCATGCAAAGCATCTTTTTCTTTTTCAAAAGGGGGGTCAACTGATGCCAGTCAAGTGGGGTGTGTGTGGCCCAATTAGTGGCAACGAGGGAGACTGTGGTTGGAGTCCCCTCGCTGTGTTTCTAAAAGAACCAAGATGAACAAGTCATGGCTCTCAGAGGACTTTTCTTCCCCTGGGTCTGCCAGGGGACGGGAAAGGCACGCGTATTTTGGAGAGTGCTTCATGCAAAGCATCTTTTTCTTTTTCAAAAGGGGGGTCAACTGATGCCAGTCAAGTGGGGTGTGTGTGGCCCAGTTAGTGGAAACGAGGGAGACTGTGGTTGGAGTCCCCTCGCTGTGTTTTACATGCTTTTAGAAGGGCATGACATGGCTTGGAGGTTGACTTTCAGCATCTGCAAACTGTTGGCTACCAAAATGCTGCCTTTCCAACCTTTTTAACTGAGGATTTTCGAGACCTTATGCCCATCGCAGTGCCCCAAGAGCCGATGCCCAGGCGCCACTCCTTCTCCAACAAAGGCGTGCACGCGCTACACCAGCATGTCGCACTAAACATCACTGATTCCTTGAGAAACTCTGTGTGACAGGGTGCATTTCACCACAGATAATTGGCCCAGTAAGCATGGACAGGGGCGTTACATGTCGCTGACTGGGCAATGGGTTACTGTGGGGAGAGATGGAGAAGGGTCTGCTGTACAAGTCTTGCCGTCCCCACGAGTTGTGTCAATCCTTCTTCTGTATGTAGAAGTTAATACACTGCTTCTGCCTCTTCAACCTCGTGTGGGTCCTCCACCTTGGCCCAAACCCTGTGTGGTCAGGCCACCCTTCCTTGTAACTGCGCACAAGGAATACCACACACCTCCTTACTATGCTGGCAGCAGAGCTCAATGCCATCAGGCGGTCAAAGGTTTACTTTGAAATGTATGGGAAATGTGAGTCACACCACTGAGAAGTTGTGGACGGTTAGCTCTGGAGACCGAGTTTCATCAATGGTTGTCTCCACTCAACCAGCAGCCAGGGAAGGCCGGGTGCGACAATGATGCAAACATGGGTGCGGCCCTTCGCTGTGACAATGTGACACACGTGCCTTGTGTGGCTCACGTGTTGAACCTGGTTGTCCAGCAATTTTTAAAGCACTATCCTGGCCCACATGGCCTTCTGCAAAGAGCACGGTGTATCGCCTTCCTTGATCCACACACTCAGATGGGCTGTAAATGATAGGCTAGAGGGAAGCCACTCACCAAACAGGACCCCTAAACCCTGAAACCCTTTAACCCCTATACAGGGATTAGGAATTACACAGGGCCCAAGGTGATCAATACCTGTGGAAGGCTGCAGTTCCAGAGAATAGTAGTCAGGCAGGGTCAAAACATTAATTGAGGAACAGGAACAGAATGGGACGGCCAGGACTTAATCAGAAAACAAGCAGAGGTGAAATGTGGATCGGCCAACAAGGTACATAAACAGCAAGCAGGAAACGTAGTCAGGTAACAAGCACACAAAATCATAAAACTGAACTGGGGGTAAAAGTAACTAGAGGTTCATAGCTATGTCTGGCAGTGGTCTGCAGACAGGAGGGGCCTAAAAAAGGGTGTCTTCCCATTGGTTGTAGCTGAATGGTGGTATTTCATCTGTGAGATACCCACCAGCTACATTCAGCCAGAGATTCTGCATCTGTCAAGGTAATGCAGCCCAGTGGGTGAGCATAACCTGCGTCCACCTGCGCCGCTGGCATCGACTCCTCTCCCATCATCAGCACTATGCATGAAAGGAACACGTTGTCACCTGGCGACCGGAGTACAAATTGACGGAGCGGACTCCGTTGGTGACTTAACAGCCGTGTGCGGCAATGATGCAAACCTGGCTGCGGGCCATCGTCAGGGCAATGTGACACACGTGCCTTGTATGGCTCACGTGTTGAACCTAATTCTCCAGCAATTTTTAAAACACCATCCCGGCCTACATGGCCTTGTGCAGCGGGCACGCTCGCTATGTGCTCACTTCCATCGTGCGCACACAGCAGCTCAACAACTTTCGTCACTACAGAAGTCTTTAGGTCTGGTGGTTAAACGCCTGAAATGCGATGTGCCGACACACAGGAATTTGAATCTGCACATGTTGCAGCGTTTGTGGCAGCACCGCCGAACCCTGCTGCAATACATTATGACCAGGGCCGGATTAAGGTTGGTGGGGGCCCCTGGGCAGAGAATCTGGTGGGGGCCCCATAAACGTTAACATTTTTAGCCATAACAGTAGAGCACAAACTGTAGCATTTAGATATAAATCCAATGAACATGTATCTTACCCTGTTCTGCCACATTCAGATTTACAGTACTACAATACAGATACAGTCCAGGATCACTCACAGCCGTCACTTATACACACAGTACAATACAGATACAGTCCAGGATCACTCACAGCCGTCACTTAGGCCCCTTTCACACGTCAGTGATTCTGGTACGTTTGTGCTTTTTTTTAAACGTACCAGAATCACTGACATACGCAGACCCATTCTAATGAATGGGTCTGGTCACACCTCAGTGATTTTTCACTGCACGTGTCTCCGTGCAGCGTACCCGCGTATGCGTGATTGCTGCACGGAGACATGTCCATTTTTTTCTGGCATCACTGATGTTCCACGGACCACGCAGTGGTGTGGTCCGTGAAACACGTGCCAGAAAAAAACATGCTTTTAAAATAATAAACATTTTAACTCACCCGGCGTCCAGCGATGTCCTCTGCAGCCCGTTCTGCCTGATGCTTCTGAGCCGGCTGATTACTGTCGCGCATATTCATTATGCGCGACACAGCCGACCCGGAAGCAGCTCCTGCAGGGGTCACCGCCGGCCGGATGCTGCACCGCGGGAGCGATCAGCACCATGGACAGCGGGAGCGGGCGCAGGTGAGTGAATCTCTAAGTGCAATCACGGGCCACGGAGAACGGAGCCCGGATTGCACTTAGACAACCCACGTGTGCCGTGATTTTCGGCACACGCAGGGACATGTGCGTGTTTTACACACCCGTGAAAAACGTCAGTGTTTTTCACTGACGTGTGAAACGGGCCTTATACACACAGTACAATACAGATACAGTCCAGGATCACTCACAGCCGTCACTTATACACAGAAAGTAGAGTTACTCACATATTTTTAATTGATCCCAATGTTAAGGCAGCCAGGGACGGCTCCAGGTTTTTGTGGTCCCCGGTTGAGTCTCAGGGGGGCCCATCCACACACAGACACGCACATACACATACAGGCATACGTACATATACATATTTGAAGACAAATTCACAAAAATACATTTAAACAGACAAATATATAAACAGTCATATACACTGACTTACATGCAGACACAGATGCATTACAGGTGTTAATATGGAGAAGTCACAAGCAGCCTCACTCACCTCTCCCGCTTGTTTCCAGCTCCTCCAGGACATATGGCTGTGTTGCATGATGGCCATCAATAACAGTCATGACTGCACACCATGCACACTGACACAGCACTGCTGTATATACATCACAGGAGGGGCCGGGGCCTACAATATATACATTACAGGAGGGGCAGGGGGCATAGACATTACTGGGGGGGCATAGACGTTACTGGAGAGGCAAACAGCTCTGGTGGCGTACACATTACTGGGATGGGTGGCTTAACGCTCTGGGGGACCCATATAGTTCTGGGGTGCCGCATAGACTGCTCTGATTCATATATACACACACACAGCTCTGCTTCACACCACACATCTTTCTTCAGCTCTGCTTCACACACACACACAGCTCTGCTTCACACACACACACAGCTCTGCTTCACACACACACACACACACACAGCTCTGCTTCACACACACACACACACACACACACAGCTCTGCTTCACACCACACATCTTCAGCTCTGCTTCACACACACACACAGCTCTGCTTCACACACACACACAGCTCTGCTTCACACACACTCACACACACACACACACCTCTGCTTCACACCACACATCTTTCTTCAGCTCTGCTTCACACACACAGCTCTGCTTCTCACACACACAGGTCTGCTTCACACACACACAGCTCTGCTTCACACACACACAGCTCTGCTTCACACACACACACACACAGCTCTGCTTCACACCACACATCTTTCTTCAGCTCTGCTTCACACACACACACAGCTCTGCTTCACACACACACACACACACACACACAGCTCTGCTTCACACCACACATCTTTCTTCAGCTCAGCTTCACACACACACACAGCTCTGCTTCACACCACACATCTCTCTTCAGCTCTGCTTCACACACACACACAGCTCTGCTTCACACACACACACACACACACACACACACAGCTCTGCTTCACACCACACATCTTTCTTCAGCTCTGCTTCACACACACACAGCTCTGCTTCACACACACACACGGCTCTGCTTCACACACACACACACAGCTCTGCTTCACACACGCAGCTCTGCTTCACACACGCAAACACACACACAGCTCTGCTTCACACCACGCATCTTTCTTCAGCTCTGCTTCACACACACACAGCTCTGCTTCACACACAGCTCTGCTTCACACGCACAGCTCTGCTTCACACGCACTCACACACACACACACACAGCTCTGCTTCACACACACACGGCTCTGCTTCACACACACACACACAGCTCTGCTTCACACACACACACACAGCTCTGCTTCACACCACGCATCTTTCTTCAGCTCTGCTTCACACACACACACACAGCTCTGCTTCACACACACACAGCTCTGCTTCACACGCACTCACATACACACACAGCTCTGCTTCACACACACACACACACATACACACAAACACAGCTCTGCTTCACACCACACATCTTTCTTCAGCTCTGCTTCACCCACACAGCTCTGCTTCTCACACACAGCTCTGCATCACACCACAGATCTTTCTTCAGCTCTGCCCCTACCTGCTCTGATGCCATCCTCCTGCTGCTCCGGTATAGGCCGCCATCCTCCTGCTGCTGTTCCGGTGCCGCGGCCATCCTCCTGCTCCGGTTAGTCTCCTCTCCTGGCCGTGGCGTGGGTCTTCTCCTCCGCGGCCGCGCGCGTGGGTCTTTTCCTCCGCGGCCGCGCGCGTGGGTCTTTTCCTCCGCGGCCGCGCGCGTGGGTCTTTTCCTCCGCGGCCGCGCGCGTGGGTCTTCTCCTCCGCGGCCGCGCGCGTGGGTCTTCTCCTCCGCGGCCGCGAGCGTGGGTCTTCTCCTCCGCGGCCGCGAGCGTGGGTCTTCTCCTCCGCGGCCGCGAGCGTGGGTCTTCTCCTCCGCAGCCGCGAGCGTGGGTCTTCTCCTCCGCGGCGTCCTGCTGTGACGTCCGCGGCGTCCTGCTGTGACGTCCGCAGCACTGGACGCCGCAGCAGAGCAGGGAGCAGGCACACCTCTGACCCCGGAAGTACAGGCGATGGTACTTCCGAGGTCAATCAGCGTCCTGCGCCCGCAGTCTGTTTTTGCGTCTTAGAGACGCAGATACAAATAAATGTAGGTGCTCCCCCCCCCCGAAAACACAGCTGATTTAGACTGTCTTTACGGAGGGGGAGCGGGTGTGAAAAAAAGAAAAAAAATTGCTGACGGGTGGCAAGTATGGCCCTGGTGGTGGGGGCCCCCTTAGAAGCTCTTTTGGTGGGGGCCCCGGGGCTGAAGCCCCGCCTGCCCCGCCTATAATCCGGCCCTGGTTATGACATATAGCCTGGGATAACTTGATCCAGAGGTGGTGCAGATCACGCTGCTGGAGTGGTGTCAGATCAAGGACTTATGCACCCTTCTACACAGTTTACAAATGTCGACGAAGATGTTTAGCACTGGCAATGCCATTCTCAGCGTGACAATTCTGGTCATCTACATGATGGAGCACACTGTAATTATTATTCGGAGTCAGGTGTTGGGACAAGAGGAAGGGGAGGAAGTACAGGAGGAGTCATATGCGGAAGTGATAACAAGATCTACGAGGTCCAGATGGTCAGCGGCACCTAGACGGCAGTCATGGTGAGGGAGAGGGATTAACAAGGGCGCATAGTATCAGCAAAAAGTGTTGAGGAAGGTGCAGGAGCCCATGAAGAAATGGAGGACGAACTGGCGATGGGCATGGAAGACTCAGCAGATGAGTGAGAGATTGCTCACCTTTCGGTTGTGCGAGGTTGTGGGAGGTTGTGGGGAGAGGGCAGAGGAAGGAGGCACGATTCTCACCTCTCTGCCACCAACACACCAAGGACTTGGTCCTCCTGGATGCACAAGACACATGAGCGCCTTCTTGCTGCACTACCTACAACATGACCCTCGGATTGTACGAATTCGAAGTAATCCTGACTACTGGGTTGCCACACTGTTAGATCCCCGGTACAAGACAAAATTTGGCAAAATAATTCCTGCCATAGAAATGGACGCACGTATACAGGAGTATCTGCAGAAGGTGGTACGCAATCTTAGATCTGCTTTTCCACTAAACACCAGTGCTGCACAGAGTGAATCTCAACGCTTTGTCATGGATAGGAGGAAATGGTCTTTTACTTGTCCACATCTGAGGGACCGAGGGGTGGCCGCTGTGCTGAGATGGCGTTGAGTACGGTGTCCCTGCAGAGTTGCACTTTTGGTCATATACCATAATGAGTTGAAAAAGGACAGATGCTGGTGGAAAGGGGAACAGGTGTGTTGGAAAGGGGAAAAAAGTTTTGGTCCGTGGATTTGGTGGTTAAGCAACAGTAACATTTGCTGAAGAAACACCATCTGTTACAGTGGGACTGGCAGATTTGGATAAGGTGGTATATACTATGTTACCGCTATATAACGAAAATTAATAAGAAAAGAAAGAGAAAGGTATATATCCCCATCAGCAGTCAGTGTCCACCGTGCTCCCAGATGGAAAAGGAGAGGTTGGCAACTGGAAGGTTTGGTGGAGGATACAGAGCTGTGTGGCTATGAAACTAATAGTAGCCTGAACCGAGTTAGACGCCATTCGGATCTGGAGACTGGGAGCCCTGTTAGCGTCACAGGGTCCACATGCCCACCCAGCCCAGGAACTCCCTGTTAACAACACAGGGGCCATTGAGTACGCTGACCGTGTGCGTAGGGGCCACACCTGTGAACAGCAGGCGCATCAGCAGCAGCAGGCCTGTTAATGCCACTGGGCTGCACAAGCAGGACTGGTAGGACAGGAGCTGGTCTTAACCGTTCTGCGTTACCAACTGTGGTGGCGGCCTGCATCGACACCCTATCCCTGCCTACCTCTGGCCTAATGCCGCAATGGGTTCAACACATGGAGGTGTGCTCTTTCGGAGCATAATAGAAGACTGCGCACCTCCTTGTTGGCTCCAGCCCCTTTTATAACCTGGGTCCGCCCCAAATTAGGGTGAACCACAATGCACCTCCTGGAGACAAAAGAAGAGTGACACGTCATGAGTGGCATAACTAGCGTCCTATTTGGAACCGCAACTTCAATGATGACCTCATGGCTGCCATGACCCAAACACCTCACCAGTCATCGTCTGACCATCAATAATGCGGTGACAAGTCATAGGGGTGGGCCTCTGCAAGCCATTTGGGAGTGGCCTGGCCACATCATCAGGACACCTGATGCCCTGTGGTCTATATGGGACCCCCACATCAGGGACAGGGCCAAAGAGTTCATTACCGGACCTAGTCTCTGATGCAGTAAGTGCCTGAGCATGCTCAGTAGCATGAAATACAGTCTCTGAAAAAAGACTATCAGCTTTAGCATGGTGTCTAGGCACAAAACAGGACTTAGACCCGGCACGGAATGCAAGTACCTGTGCAAAGAGGCTTTTCGCACTAAGTGTGGGAGCATGCGCTGTATCCCGAAATGAAGACTTAGCCTTAGCAATGGCACAGTCAGGCAGAGCATACTCACTAGGCGAAACACTGTAGTTAGGCTGCGGCTGGGGTAAATCGGCACACGCATGCGCACTAGCTGCCTCTCCACACTTAGACGTGGAGGAGAAAGTAGCCAGCTGGACAACCCAAGGCACAGCCCTAAATGGCAGCTGACGCCTGGGCGCAAATGAAACCGCAGCAGGCTTCAGGTTACAGGTTTTGTAACAACAAATACCATCCAAAAGAACAGGTGTACTTCTTCCCATGGATAATCTGATATGATCCTTTTTTTCACTGACACAACCATCGCTAACAAATGTAGATGAGGCCAAAACAGCAGCTGCTTCAATGGATCTCAAGTGCTCCATGAAGTGGCCTCTCCTCAACCCTAATTTAAAGATCCCAAATACTCCATTCCTCTGTGGTGTCAATCCAATTGCACTTGCTTCCTAACAGCTCTCAAGTTTCCACCAGCCCTGCTGAGTATGGGGTAACAGAGATGGTTGAGTTTGCATAGCTGTTCAGTCGCACTATAGCCTGGGAATCAGAGGTCTGCTCCAAAGCTGCAGTGAGTACAGACAAGGAAGTTATTATTATTTTTATTATTATTAATTTATAGAGCACCATTGATTCCATGGTGCTGTACATGAGAAGGGGGTTACATACAGAATACATATACAAGTAACTATAGACAGACTGGTACAGAGGGAAGAGGGCCCTGCCCTTGCGGGATTACATTCTAAAGGATTTTTGGGAGGAGACAGTAGGAGTGGTTTAGGTTGCGCGTCAAGTACGTATGGTGGTGGTGTCATTGAAGGTTATAGTCATTTCTGAACAGATGAGTTTTCAGATTCAGTTTGAAGCTTGCGGGTGTAGCAGATAATCTGACGTGTTGAGGTAGCGAGTTCCATGAGACAGGGGAAATGATCTGCGCAGATGGCCAGAAGCTTTGTGAGTGGGATCCAGGCCCCGATGAAGAAGGTGCTGAGCCTAATCTACACCCTCATTTCCAAAAAGTAAATCCTCCTGGTGGAGACAATGGGGAACATGATGAGGAGCACAGATACCTGATTGGAATGACAACTTTACTATTCGGTCAGGGCAGGAAGAGGTTGTCTCGGAGGACTCAGGACGAGGGGAATGAAAACACACAGGGTTATTGATGAGGTTGGAGACCACACTTACTGTCAAACCAAAGTCAGCCAGTCGATGAGGTCAGCAGAGGAGGTGGAGGAGGATGCTACTGACGACGAGGTTACGTTGCGTCTTCCTGGCCAGAGACAAAGTACTGGAAGCACGTCAACAACTGAATCCTGGACCACAACTTTGACTCTGAGCAGAAGTCGTGTTGGCTATGCAGGTCGCATGGGCTGTAAGCCTTGCCTAGCCTGTGAATTTTTGGACATCGCAAAGGATCACCCAAGTCATGGAATCTGTAAGATTTGTCAACAATCTGTAAGTAGAAGGCAAAAACTCACACCTTTGAGTAGTTCCTCCATGAAGTGTCACATGGATATGAATTGATAGCGTGAAGGTGTATTGCTCAGCTTTAGCCACTGTCAATGCAACATGCTAATTTGCCATTGCATGCATTGTTGCAGACTACACACAAGGGGCTGCTGTTATTTTGGATCTGCCTTTGTTTGGTTACTATAGCAATATCAAATTGCTCTTCGGGTGTGGACTTGGAGATGCTGTCTATGAACAGAAGGAAAAGCTAAAGGTGTGTGTTACAGCAAGGAGCCACCGCGGAAACACTTCGTTCAATTGTGAGGGGAGTCATGTTGTACTTTGATGATGAGCCCCGTAATGCCAGTGAGCAGCATCCTGTGCCACAGACCAACATTCTTACGGTGCTGTCTATACTGTTTACCGTGAGAGGAGCGTAAAGTCTGTATTTCTGCCAACTGGACATCAGAGTACCCGGGTACGGTAGGCTGTGCCCAGACAATAATGCGGGCACGCAACACTTTGTTTTATTAGCAAAACACATATCTGTTCTGGGTAGGCCGACTATTTATAGACAATAAGACTTGCTGCCTCTGCACTGTCAAATTGTCACATACAGTTTAAATCATAGAGGGACAGCAACACATGTTTGCATTGACTGTTGCTTTTCAAGATTTCCATGACTGTGTTGCAGAGCTGTGTGGTTTGCATTCACACTGTTATCATCTGCATTATCTGTGAGGCTTCAGCTAACAAGGGTATTCAGGGGGGGTAATGTGTTTTGTCTATGTTTAGGTAGGTAACTTGGAAGCTCTTGTGATGCGCCACTGGTAAGTCGTGTTCGCACACACACACGCACAAACACACAATTACTGCTACACAGAGGGATTAGCAGGTAGTAGGCAACAGAATAGATTGTTCAATTATTTAAATTGTATGCATGGTTCTTATTGTTTGTTTTGTTAAAGTTAAACAATCATTTATGAACCCAACTGACTAGAGTCCTTTTCCTGTTGCCTGGTTTTGCTGCATACTGGGGAGCCCACCCTGTACACGACTTAAAATGAAGCATAAGTCGCAATGTGAATTTCACTGTGCTACAATGCAGCCTAGCGTGCCTGTGCAACCACCGCCTGCCCCATCAAGTGCATCTGCGTGCTCTTCATCCTCTGTGACTGTAGGGACAGCAGTCACACATGGTTTTTCACACTGAACTTCCACTCCTTTACCCGCAACAGGGAGTGTGATTGGCAGGTCATCACTTGTTTTGGAAGTGGAAACAGAAGGTATTGTTGAGCTGTCAGACATCGAGAGAACCATCATTGGATGCAGGCTACATTATATCCACGCCTGCACCTTCGTCACAGATTGGCTGGACTACCTGCAGTTAATAATTGCATTCCAGAAATGGAAAGGAGTGTAGAATGCACATGTGTTGTACCTTGCTTGGCAGCAAAGGAACACTAACTTAGTATTCCAGACAATTTTAGGATGGCAGAAAAAGAGTCAGCTCTTTGGGCAAATTAAATAGCGTGGCAAAAGTGGACAGATGGGTACAGTGGCCGTGTTCTGTGGGTACCAGGACAGTAAAAGAAGCCTCACTTTCTATCCCTCCTAATGATCAAATGCAGCAAGGAATTCCCTGAGTTTGCTATAAAATTAGCATAGCTAAATGTGCATGAGGGTAGAATGCAGAGGTGCTTGAGATCGCTTGGCACAAGTGGTACAATAAAGGAGTCCAACAGCCAGTTCTATGATGCCACTAAATGGCAGTATTTTTTGCTATCATTATAGCTTATTAAAAACAGAGCAGGAGGGTGTCCTGCACAGGTGCTAGAAATAGCTTGGCACCAGTGGGGCACTAATGGAGTACAACAGCCACTTCTTGTATACCACTAAGTTTACTCAATTTTTGGTATTATAATGTCTTAGTAAGTAACAATGAGTTGGAGTGTGCAATGCAGGCAGACGTGCTGCAAATATCTTTGCACTAGTGGGACTATACAAAAGTCCAATAGCCACGTTTAGGATGCAACTAGGTACACTGAGTGTTTGCTAGTATAATGGCTTAGTTATGAGTTGGAGTGTGCAATGCAGGCAGACGTGCTTCAAATATCTTTGCACTAGTGGGACTAGACAAAAGTCCAATAGCCACGTTTAGGATGCCACTAGGTACACTGAGTGTTTGCTAGTATAATGGCTTAGTAACAATGAGTTGGAGTGTGCAATGCAGGCAGACGTGCTGCAAATATCTTTGCACTAGTGGGACTAGACAAAAGTCCAATAGCCACGTTTAGGATGCCACTAGGTACACTCAGTGTTTGCTAGTATAATGGCTTAGTAACAATGAGTTGGAGTGTGCAATGCAGGCAGACGTGCTGCAAATATCTTTGCACTAGTGGGACTAGACAAAAGTCCAATAGCCACGTTTAGGATGCCACTAGGTACACTGAGTGTTTGCTAGTATAATGGCTTAGTTATAATGAGTTGGAGTGTGCAATGCAGGCAGACATGCTGCAAATATCTTTGCACTAGTGGGACTAGACAAAAGTCCAATAGCCACGTTTAGGATGCCACTAGGTACACTGAGTGTTTGCTAGTATAATGGCTTAGTTATAATGAGTTGGAGTGTGCAATGCAGGCAGACGTGCTGCAAATATCTTTGCACTAGTGGGACTATACAAAAGTCCAATAGCCACGTTTAGGATGCCACTAGGTACACTGAGTGTTTGCTAGTATAATGGCTTAGTTATGAGTTGGAGTGTGCAATGCAGGCAGACGTGCTGCAAATATCTTTGCACTAGTGGGACTAGACAAAAGTCCAATAGCCACGTTTAGGATGCCACTAGGTACACTGAGTGTTTGCTAGTATAATAGCTTAGTTATAATGAGTTGGAGTGTGCAATGCAGGCAGACGTGCTGCAAATATCTTTGCACTAGTGTGAATAGACAAAAGTACAATAGCCACGTTTAGGATGCCACTAGGTACACTGACTCTTTGCTAGTATAATGGCTTAGTTAAAAAAAGTTGGAGTGTGCAATGCAGGCAGACGTGCTGCAAATATCTTTACAATAGTGTGAATAGACAAAAGTACAATAGCCACGTTTAGGATGCCACTAGGTACACTGACTGTTTGCTAGTATAATGGCTTAGTTAAAAAAAGTTGGAGTGTGCAATGCAGGCAGACGTGCTGCAAATATCTTTCCACTAGTGTGACTACACAAAAGTACAATAGCCACGTTTAGGATGCCACTAGGTACACTGAGTGTTTGCTAGTATAATGGCTTAGTTAAAAAGAGTTGGAGTGTGCAATGCAGGCAGACGTGCTTCAAATATCTTTACAATAGTGTGAATAGACAAAAGTACAATAGCCACGTTTAGGATGCCACTAGGTACACTGACTGTTTGCTAGTATAATGGCTTAGTTAAAAAGAGTTGGAGTGTGCAGAGGACAGGAGGGTACAGTGCCAGGATTGTGGGGCTCTGGGTAGAGGAATGGAAGCCTGCCTTTCTATTCCCTCCTAATGGTGAAATGCAGCGACGAAATCCCTGACCTTGGCTACACAGGCGCTGTCTCTGTTTTCAGGACCTGTCACCTATGGCTCTCTGACCCTGCCGGTTTGAGCCCTTAAAAGGACTGCTAGAAAGTGCTCTCCCTAAGCTGTCTAACGCTGTGTATGGAGCGCATACAGCTGTATCGGCGATAGGACTCAGGAGGACGGAGCTGCGACAGTGATGTCTGACACCAAAGACGCAGAAGAGATAATGGCGTCCTGGAGGAAAATGTCCGGTTTTATAATGCAGGGACATGTGACATGGACATCCTATCACACATGCCGTTGCTTCTCTGGCTAAACGTCCACTTAGCTGTGTGTGTGTCTGGGATTGGCTGACATGCTGGCCCGCCCCACTACACGCGCGCGCTTAGGGAAGGAAGACAAGGAAAAAAAAAAAAAAATGGCGATCGCCATTATAGAAACAGCAGTGATCTGAAGGCGCTGTTCCCGCACAGTATACACTGAAATGTCATAATAGTGTGATTCACAGAGTGACTTACACTATTACAGCGGAAACCAAGCTAGGAATTAGCTGGTTTTTTGCTGCTAGAACCGTTCTCGAACGTTTCTAGAACTATCGAGCTTTTGCAAAAAGCTCGAGTTCTAGTTCGATCTAGAACAGGCCCCAAAATCACTCGAGCCTAGAACTGGAGAACCTCGAACCGCGAACCGCGCTCAACTCTACTCATCAGACCAAAGCACAGATTTCCACTGGTCTAATGTCCATTCCCTGTGTTCTTTAGCCCAAACAAGTATCTTCTCCTTGTTGCCTGTCCTTAGCAGTGGTTTCCTAGCAGCTATTTTACCATGAAGGAAACAGTTGTTCTAGAGATGAGAAGGTGTGTCCAAACTTTTGGTCTGTACTGTATATATAATATTACAACAGTACAACGGGTAACAGGGAACAATCCATATAGCTTATGTATATCATCATTCTGAGACATTAAATGTCCCTGTTGACCTTAATAACAGAAAATGAAAAGAAGAACCAAGGAGGGGAATGGGGGGGTAAGGGAAAGGAGGGAAAAGGGGATTGGGAAAAATAAGGAAAAGGGGGTGGTTGGGGGGGCGAGCAGCCACCAACATGAGAATACTTTGAGTAACATTGGATCTGATTCAACATATTTAGCAAAGAATTAACCACAGTATGGTAAACAATATGCGGAATGTGAGGGGCTTGGAATTGGGTTTGGAGGAGAGTTGACGGGGTGTAATGCAGATGACAAAGGAGAAGTCGTCCAAAATTCCCATTGTTTAGATACGGCAATTTTCCTATGTAGACTAGGCGCCAAACTCAATTCATACACATAGTGAGCATTGAGTCTTCCGACCAGTTCTTCCTTGTTTGGAGGGGTTGAGGATTTCCACCTATATGCAATACATTGTCTACTTGCAATTAAAAAATGGGAATTTGTGCTTTTGAAGGAGTCTGGGATTAAATCAATACCTATATGAAGGATCGCCAGAGCAGGGTTGAGGTCTAGCCGGGACCAGTAGTCAAGTGTACCATATCAAAGACCATTTGCCAAAATGTAAGTATCTTGGGGCAATACCACCACATGTGACTAAGTGAACCTCTTTGATTACCTCCTCTCCAACATAGTGGGGGATAGTTGGGCAAAAAGGCAGCAAATTGGGATGGGTCCCTCTATGACCTCTTGAAATGCCATCCACCCTTCATTTTGAGGATCTGTCATGGTATTGCTAAACTCTCGATCAGCTATAAGCCTTCTAATGTCTGGTCCGAAAGGCCTGGAAACTTGGTGACCAAGTACTTGAAGCATTGTTGATCTCTTGATAGTAATTTTACAAATTGCTTCATCAATCCTCATTTTATGTGGAGAGGTGGTAGAAGAACTTTATGGGAAGGTACCAAAGTTTCTCGGAGGACATTTTTTTTTCACCAACTGTGAGCACCCTCGGCTGCCAACCCTTATTGGTCAAGTGATTTCGTTGACCTCGACTGTCCCATAGACTCAGAAAAGGGTATTTAGTATAGCCAGCTTGTTGCCCGAGCAGCATGCACAAGACTTTCAAATCCCTGCACACTTGCCAACCGTATTCTTTATTTTTAAGTTTATGAAGAACCAATTCCAAGTCTCGTAGGTTTCCATGAGGTGTACGGAATGACCTACAGGGATGGAAACATAAAGACCGCCGTTGTGGAGTAAAACTGCTTTGAGACTTCGTTTTGAAGAATCTATAAAAAGACACCATTGTGCTGATGTCGCGGGCGGGGAGGAGGGTGTCAGCACACTACGCTCACCCCCCCTTCTGCTCGGGTCCGGCGGCTGCTGCTCAGTGGTGGCTCGAGCGGTGGGCCGGATCCCGGGGGTTTCTCGAGCGGCACTCCTCGCCCGTGAGTGAAAGGGGATTGTTGGGTGTGGGAAGTATTATTGTCCGTGACGCCACCCACGGTTGGGGTGATTTCACCACCGCTGCTCTATACGGGGCTCCCGGGGATGGTGATGCGGAGCAGCCAGGTGTTGTGTAGCCCCTCCGTGGGTAGGGGTTGATGATCCCGGGGCCCGGTGATGGTGAGGGAGGTGCAGGGCCTGGTGGGCGCAGGGACGCGGGGGCAGCGCTGTGCCTTGCGGCACTGTGGTACTCACTCAGCCTGAGACGTGGACACAGTTTTACGGTAAACCAAACGGCTGGATAGACGGTCCCACGGACGGCTGCACTTGCTCTGAGGGTGATGTCCCTCTTCCTTGCACCTTTGTGTATTTTTGGTTGCGATGGGTTCCCACCGGTAACCCGCTCCCCGGCTTCAAGCTGGACCGGGGGAGCTCTACTCTTTGCCCGCAGGCGCTGGCCCTAAGAAACGGGTGCCTTGGCGGTGGCGGTGTCTCTTCTACACTGGCTGGGCTGTTGCCTTCAATCGGGACTTGGTTGTTGGGGGATCTACGTCCCCTTCACTGACGGATTCGGCAAATTTGGCGACTCCTAGCCTTGCCGGGGTCCGAGAGGCCCCTGCCCTGGTGCTGACTGTCCTTCGGAACACTGCTCCAGACCGCCGGGCACACAGCCAACGGGGTCCTTCCAGGAACTTCCAAACGGTCCCCCTCCAGACAGTCACCGCCGTTGCTGACATTGCTGACCTGGTCCTACACAAAGCTGGACCCTTCAGGCTTTCCTTCTTTCTTTTCACCTCACTTGCTTTCCTCCTTTACCACTTTTCTACTTTCACTTTCACTTTCTTAACTCCTCTACTTAGCTCCTCACTCCTGCTCCTCCCTGAGCTATCTGCTTCCACTTCTCCCTCCTAAACTGAACTGCCTGGTTTCTCCCGCCTCCAGAGCTGTGACCTCCTCGGTGGGCGGAGCCAACCGCCTGGCCCACCCCCTGGTGTGAATCATCAGCCTCTGGAGGAAGGCAACAAGGATTTTTGGTTAGCTGAGATGTTCCTACCTGGGATGTAGGGTGTGGTGGTGTGTGACCTGTGTCCCCTGGCTTGCCCAGGGTGACACACTGAATCATATTGGATTTTGAATTGCGCCATCAAACCTTCGACATTGATGCAATAAACCAGCTTGTCTTCCTGGGCAAAGTAAGGAACGAACTCGTCTTCACGATGTCTGAACCATGAAAAAGACACTCACTCCTGGCAACAATAAACTCCTGCTTTTGAGTCTTGATCCGAGTAAGGCTCTGTGCCCACATGTGCGTATTGCATGCAGTCACGCTGCATTCTGCACCGCAGCATAACTGCATGCGTCCTGCGTCGCCAGCACAATCTATGAAGATTGTGCATAATCCATGCGCACGTTGCGTTTTAGAACGTAGCGATTTGCATGCTGCCAAATCGCTGCGTTCTAAAAAGCAACGTCACTTATTCCATGCGCTTTGGATGCAGGTCCCGCTCTGTCTATGGTGGGGGCTGTATCCAGAGCGCATGAAATCGTCCTTTCCACTGCAATCATATGCAGTGTTTTTGCAGCGATTTGAAGCGCACATGTGCTGTTCAAATCCTTGCAGAAATGTCTGCAGGGACAGGACGCAACGTGCGCACGTAGCCTAACTCACCGGCATCTTTGGGAAGGTTCAAGTCTCTTACCAAATCATTCATCTCTTCCTGGGAAAATAATGTTGGTCTTGTATCATCTTCAAAGTAAGAACTTGATTCATCTTCTGGTTCAGGTATAACTCCACCTTCCTTGGAGATAGTTATCTCTTTCAAGGTAGCAGGGGCCTTGAGTACTGGTATATCTGTGCCATGGGGATTGGGACGAGTTGCTGCGTGAAGGTTGGGGTATGAAGTGGAATGAATGGGGAACGACATCTTGAATGCACTGATGTGAATTAATTAATAGTATTTGGGCTTTAAATCTGGTTAAAAATCTAAGATCAAAAAAATACAAAAAATTGAGTGAAAAACCTACTAAATTTGAAGAGAATTTTGCATTTTTTGGCAAATCCTGCCGTCCAGTATTTTTTTCTATATATTTTTTTTGTTTTCAGGACGCCAAAATACATGGAAATTAGATAAAAGTAATCAAACAGCTTTTTAGTCTCGCACCTGTACAATTGTAATCCTTTAGTCTAAGGAGTTGGAGAGAATATTCTGAGCTTTCTTATATACCGGATTTTTCAAATTATAAGACACACTTTTCCTCCCAAAAATTTGGGAGGAAAGTGAGGGGTGCGTCTTATAATCTGAATGTAGCTTACTGGGGTGGTGGAGAGTGGTCGCAAGAGGCCGGGGGAATGCTGCGGTGGCTGTGCATTGCCTAAGGCAGCTAGTGTTGGGTCAGCGGCGGATGGTGCAGGGTCTGAGGCAGATGGTGCGGGGTCTGCAGCAGATGGTGCTGGGGCGAATGTGCAGTGCCTGCAGCCGCTGTGCGGGGTCTCCGGTGGCTGCTGCTGGGGTGGCTGTGTGGTGTCTGCAGCAGCTGTGCGGTGTCTACGCGGAGTCTCCACCAGTGTGCTGCAGTGTCTGCACCAGTACAGCCTACAGTTTCTGACACACCCACCACCCCTGCCTCCTGTGACTCCTTCACCACTGCTACTGGCCCTTTCGGTAAGACACCAATGGATTACAAGGCGGACCCCATTTTTTTTCACCATTTTTGTTCTGAATTTGCGGTGCGTCTTATAATCCGGTGCATCTTATAAAACGAAAACCATGGTAGTCATCTCTGTTTTGGATAACTATTCCAATCCCCCTTGGCAGCTGATATAGTTACTATATCTGAATCATTGCATAATGATTTTAAGGCAACCTTTTCTTTTTTATCTAGGTTATTTTGTGTAGATGAGAGTGTAAAATGTCTGATTTTATTGAACTCTTCAAGCACCAAGTCGAGGCAAGTGTCCAAAAAACTGACCTCGACTTTCAAGGGGATAAAAGCTTGATTTGGGAAAAAAACAATATGTAGTCCTGTGTCATAGAAATAATAAAATCCATAAAGACTCAATAAGACGCTTATGAATCTGACCCCCTCCTTTGGAAACAGGTAACTAAAGACAATCCTCTAGCAGATGTGAGGCCATTCTCAGCTTGAATGCACAAGAATGCAGAAAAGGACAGATTTATGACCGGTAGAGATAAAAGCAGCAGTTGAACAGAAAAATAGCGGAGGAATGCAAATCCTTTTTTATCCCCTTATAGAAAATATGAATTGAGAACTCATCATTTTCTAAGACCTAAGGGGGCTTTACACGCTACGACATTGCTAATGCGATCTCGTTGGGGTCACGGAATTGGTGACGCACTTCCGGCCGCATTAGCTATGCATTAGCGATGCAGTTGCGTGTGACACCGATGAGCGATTTTGCATCATTGCAAAAACGTGCAAAATCGCTCATCGGTGACATGGGGGTCCATTCTCAAAAATCGTTACTGAAGCAGTAACGAAGTTGTTCCTCGTTCCTGCGGCAGGACACATCGCTGCGTGTGACGCCGCAGGAACGAGGAACCTCTCCTTACCTGCCTCCCGGCCACAATGCGGAAGGAAGGAGGTGGGCGGGATGTTACGTCCCGATCATCTCCGCCCCTCTGCTGCTATTGGGCGGCGGTTCAGTGACGCTGCTGTGACGTCGTTGTGACGCCGCACGGACCGCCCCCTTAGAAAGGAGGCGGTTTGCCGGTTACAGCGACGTCGCTAGACAGGTATGTGTGACTGCTCTGGGCGATGTTGTGCGCCACGGGCAGCGATTTGCCCGTGTCGCACAACAGATGGGGGCGGGTACCCACACTAGCGATATCGGTACCGATATCGCAGTGTGTAAAGTGGCCTTTAGACACATCCTATAGTTATCTGAAGACCAGTCCTGTTATGAGTCACCAGAGGGGAAGTATGTGGGTGTAACTTGTGTTTATAAAAAGCTAATGCAGACTATCATCCTTGTTCAGTGAAAGGAACATTGCTGTGTAGGATTGCTCCACGTTCCATTGGAATCCTCCCCTCCAGAAATCAGAAGTAATTTCTGTGACCCAGGTTCAGTAATTTTTCTTTTGTTATTCCCTTTTATTTTATGTAATTGCATATGCTGTATTATTTTGTTCCCCTTTGTAATATGTATATTTTTATAAACACTGCCTACTTTTCAGATTAAATATATAACAATTAATAGTGTATGGCTTTGGATGTGATTTATAGATTAAGAGGAACAAAGCTAATTGTAATGTGTGTCCAATCAAACTATATAAGCAGAGATCCTGATTCCAGCGATGTGTCACTTACTTTGCTGCTTGCTGAAGTTTTGATAAAGATCAGTTTTATTTGCTTAAGATCCACGAGTTCTCGAAATGCTGTTCTATGTATAACCTCACCCACACCACTGATTGGCAGCTGTGTACAATGAGCATAGACAGAAAGCTGCCAATCAGGTGAGGGCGGGGTTATACAGAGCTAATGGAGATGGAGGATACATGGCAGCAGTTTTACTAGTTCTCTAGTGATAATAACCTAGCGATAATACAGTGATTTTATCCTAACTACAGCAAGCAGTCCAGTAAATGACATATCATTGGAGTCAGAGTCCCTATCTGTCATGGGTAACAGACAGACCTTTGTTGTCCGGCAATAGAAGGTCACAGTATTTGGCTGCGCAAAATACTCTCTGACTTTTTATTTTTTCTGTTGTCAGTATTCAGTGTACTTGTATCTCATCTGTTGGGTTTTCATCCTTGTTTCTTTAGGACCCAGGGGAGCTCCTCTTTATTTCAGTTGCTAATAATCTGTATTTCCCCTTGGGTTTAAATACTCTCATTTTCTCTGGACTTGTACTGGAGATATTTATTTCCTTCACAAAGTCTGGATGCAAGCAGGTGGCTTGCATGCATCAGTAGGATAGTAGCTGCTATTTACTGAACTTCTTACTGAGTCGTCTTGCGATAAGTTGTTTGTTGTTTTCCTTTGTTTGTTATCCCTGTGTGTCATTTAGTGCCTGGTGAGGTTGACAAAGAGCTCATCCGAACCGCTCTCTACCTAGGGCCCAGATCAGGGTCAGCCTAGGATTAGGTATCTGGCACAGCGTGGTGAGGGAATCCAGGGCCCAGTGGTAGGCTTGATCAGCAGTCATCATCTCCTCCTTCCCTAGACTCAGGGTTTCCCCTCCCTTACTTTGTTTGCTTGGTACTTCCCCGTACCTAGTGTGACACTGTCTTTATATATTATTCTGATTTCTAATTAAGGGTTAAACACTTAGTGACAGATTGGCATTTAATTCCCAAAATCCCAGCATAGGTATCATAAATGTTAGTGCGAAATGTCTATAAATCCCAGCATAGGTATTTTGTGCGAAATGTCTATAGCTCTGTCCCATCTCCAGAGGTTCTGAGGCAAAATCATCACATCTAGACAATAGAGAAAGCTAGGCATGAAGAATATATATTTACAAGCATTTATTAACAAAACAACAAGATTTGAAATACAATTATATACAATGTGATATACTTAAGAGTTCCTATCTCCAATCTGGGGCTGCGCTTTTTAGTAAATAAAGCAGTGGGCAACCTGAGATTAGTGAATTATCTAAATATAATCCGACATCAAAAGCTTTCACAAATGTTCCTAAAGGCTCTCAAAAAGGCTAACAGTATGCCAGCTAAAAAAGAAAATGAATATTCACTGCTCCCCACGCCATAATCCTGCCCACCTCTAGGCAGTGAAGCCAGTGCCAACTAAGATGTGGGCAGTATTATTAGCGTGGGGAGCAGTGAATATTCATTCTCTTTAATATTGGGCACACATCACCCAGCCGCTGGCTTACTGCTATGGCTGGTCAGTCAGATGTGTTGACTATTCGAGAAAAAATATTACCTGCTCCCCAAGCCCATAATCCCGGTTGTGGGGAGCAGTGAATATTCCGGCAGCTGATGTCCGCGTGTAACTGTGGACGCATGGAAGTAATGTCATGCACTGCTTACATACTGAAGTCACTTGCCAGCATCAGAAGAGAACACCGTGCACCGATGTGTGCAGCTGCACACGCTGCATCATCTTATGTGTGCAGCATTATGGGGAAATATATTACAGAATGGGCCCAAGATGAGAGCTATATACAAGTATGGGGATATATACATAGAATCCAGGAAGAAAGCTCAAGCACAGAATCCAGGGAATAATACAGGTAAAAATCGTATTTTTATTTATAAATCCTTAAAAAGTCCATCATTAGGTCATTCAAACATATTCAGAGTACGCGTTTCGAGCATAATTGCTTCTGAGAGGAGTAAGAGCAACTATGCTCAAACGCGTACTCTTTGAATATGTTTAAATGACCTAATGATGCAATTTTTAAGGATTTATAAATAAAACTACGATTTTTACCTATATTTTTCCCTATATTCTGTGCTGGAGCTTTCTTCCTGGATTCTATGCTTATTGACAAGACTGGCCGTCTTTCTGCATCCATGCACGTTCCAATCTCGTGGGCTCTAGGAACAGGTGAGCGGATTCAACCCCTCCTTTTTTTTACCTTACTGAATGGGAATATATACAGTATACTAGGACAAGTGCCATATATATCAGGATGGGATAAAGATGGGCAACACCTATACCAGGATTAAGCACATATACATGAGGATGGGAGACACATACAGTATATCTGGAAGGGACCCAGGATGGGGAACATTAGTACAGAATTGGGGGATTTTATCCCCGTAACAGTGTCAGCAGCAGATCCCCCTATAACAGTGCTTCATGACCACATTTTTTGCTTCAATCTTTTTCCCTATATTCCTCCTCAAAGCCTAGTTATGTCTTATGGTCTGAAAAATATGATAAGTTTAAAAAGAAAAAAAATGGTTCTTTCCCTCACCAATTCTTACTTTTGTAGCCGATTTTTGGATAAAACCCTTTGAATTATGGTACATCATGATGGCTTCTCCCTTGTCACTCATCTGACAACAGGACCTGACTAATCTTAAAAACGTTTGGCAAATTCTGAAAGCAAAAATCGCTGCTCCACTCTGTTGGTTTTCTGATGGTCATCAAGACTTGATTTACCAATTAAGGGCTCATGCGCACACTGCGTCCTGACTAGTGCAGAAATAAATGTACCCTCTGGCATACTTGACGCTGCGAGTTGACAAAAAGAATGCATCCAAAACGCATGTATTTTGGATGCATTTTGCATGCATTTTACATGCATTTTTGTCAGTGCGGTCCCCCAGCAATTCAGCTCTGCTACATGCCCACTGACAGCAGACACAGACAGAGCCGGGCGATGAGAATGAAATCGGATGAACTTCACCCGACTTGTCATCCCGCGGCTCTTTCTCTGTGTGCTGTCATGAACTCAGATGAACCTCCGAGGTCAGTGCCAGGACACAGGAATCCGCAGCAGTGACGTCAGAGTTTCACCCGATTTCACTGACATCGCGCAGCTCTCTCTCTCTGTTTCACAGCCTGATTTGCGGTCACACGTGACGGACTCACCTGTGATCGCAAATCTCCTGAGTGACTGCAGTGAGCCACGCAATCAGCTGTGCTTTCACTCAGGTGATCAGCAGCCACAGCTGGAGTCCTCCAACTGAGAGCGGTGGCTGCGAGTAACCTCAATGACAGCAGAGCTGATCGCGCGACTCACTTCAGTTGCTGCATGGAGCTCACAGGAGTGGCGGTGTTCTACTGCCGCTCCTGTCAGCTTCCGATGTAGCAGAGCTGAAAGCGTCGTGGGACCTTGCGTGGATTACACCGAACCTGGAGGTGTTTTTGAGGGGTTAATAAAGTGGTGAAAGAGGATGTTCTTTTGTCTTTTATTCCAAATAAAGGATTTTTCATTGTGTGTGTTTATTTTCTTTAACTTACAGGTTAATCATGGAAGGTATCTCGGGGAGACGCCTGCCATGATTAACCTAGGACTTAGTGACAGCTATGGGCTGCTGCCATTAACTCCTTATTACCCAGATTGTCACCGCACCAGGGCAATTCGGGATGAGCTGGGTAGCGTCCCTGGACTGTCGCATCTAATAGATCCGGCAATTCCGGGCGGCTGCTGGCTGATATTGTTAGGCTGGGGGGCTCCCCATAACGTGGAGCTCCCCATCCTGAGAATACAAGCCTTCAGCCGTATGGCTTTACCCTGGCTGGTATCAATATTGAGGGGGGACCTCACGTTGTTTTTTTTAATTATTATTTTTTTACTGCACGATATAGACACGCCCACCAACAGCTGTGATTGGTTGCAGTGAGACAACTGTCACTCAGCGTGGGGGCGTGTCTGACTGCAACCAGTCATAGGCGCCGGTGGGCAGAGGAAGCAGGGAATAGGAGATTGAATAATGAGCTGCATGCAATTTCAAAAGAGAAGCCGCCACAGTGTGAACGCCGTGCAGCGCCGCACCCGTGATCGGGGAGTATGAAAGAGGGGGTGGGAGGGAGAGACCGACATCGACAGAGAGAGAGATAGAGACAAAGAGAGAGAGACTGACCGACAGAGAGAGAGACCGAAAGACCTGCGTTTGTTATTGTCAAATAAACATGCAAACGCACTGCTTAGCATTTTGGTAGCGTTTTTCTACAACTCATTGATTTCAATGGGTGTAGAACGCTGCCAAAATGAACAAAAGAAGTGACATGCTACTTTTTTTTAAACGCAGAGATTTTCTCAAATTTTTGACAATCAAAACATTGCGTTTAAAAAAGCATCGTGCACACGGATTTTGCATGATTCTCATAGACTTTGCTGGGGAAGCAGCACGCATGAATTTTGACAATGTGACGCTGCAGCAACGCAAAAAAAAAAAGCAACGTGCGCATGAGCCCTAAACATTTCAATTATTTAAATCATGAAAAAGGTTCCTTCCCTGTATGGCTTCATCAAATGTTTAACAAGATCCGATTTCTGAGAATAACATTTTCCACATTCAGAACATAAAAATGGTTTATTTTGTGTGATTTTTTTGATGGTAACCAAGACATAATTTCCTAGTAAAACATTTCCCACACTCTGAACATGAATATGGCTTCTCCCCTGTATAAGATCTTTGATGCCAAACAAAAACTGATTTCCGAATAAAACATTTCCCACATTCTGAACATGAAAATGGCTTCTCCCCTGTGTGAGATCTTTGATGCACAACAAGTTCCGATTTCTTAATAAAACATTTCCCACATTCTGAACATGAAAATGGCTTCTCCCCTGTGTGAATTTTCTGATGTCTAACAAGATCTGATTTCCGAATAAAAAATTTCCCACATTCTGAACATGAAAATGGCTTCGCCCCTGTGTGAGATCTTTGATGCGCAACAAGTTCTGAATTCTGAATGAAACATTTCCCACATTCTGAACATGAAAATGGCTTCTCCCCTGTGTGAATTTTCTGATGTCTAACAAGGTCTGATTTCTGAAAAAAACATTTTCCATATTCTGAACATGAAAATGGTTTCGCCCCTGTGTGAGATCTTTGATGCACAACAAGTTCTGATTTCTTAATAAAACATTTCCCACATTCTGAACATGAAAATGGCTTCTCCCCTGTGTGAGATCTTTGATGCACAACAAGTTCTGATTTCTTAATAAAACATTTCCCACACTCTGAACATGAAAACGGCTTCTCCCCTGTGTGAATTTTCTGATGTCTAACAAGGTCTGATTTCTGAAAAAAACATTTTCCACACTCTGAACATGAAAATGGCTTCGCCCCTGTGTGAGATCTTTGATGCACAACAAGTTTTGATTTCTGAATAAAACATTTCCCACATTCTGAACATGAAAACGGCTTCTCCCCTGTGTGAATTTTCTGATGTCTAACAAGTTTTGATTTCTGAATAAAACATTTCCCACATTTTGAACATGAAAATGGCTTCTCCCCTGTGTGAGATCTTTGATGCACAACAAGTTTTGATTTCTTAATAAAACATTTCCCACATTCTGAACATGAAAATGGCTTCTCCACAGTGTGAGTTTTTTGATGATTGGAATTTTGGACTTGTTTGAAAAGATCAGATGATAGATCAATCCTAGGAAGGACTGGAGGTATATCTGGGACAACAGCATGCTCCTCATATGTATCATGTGTGATACTTTCATCATCTGTTATAAATTCTGAAGATATTAGAGGTCCATCTGAACTCCCAATACAGTCATCTGCTAAATATAAACACAATGTTATTAGTTTTTAATGAAATTTTGAAAGCACATTGTGTTTTAAACCATAACATCAGAAATTAAACTAGGAAACAAATTATTCTGAATCTATTTTCTAATTTCGAGATCTTAGTGCTACATCTTCGTTAATTCGGACCTCCAATTCCGGTCTCCAAAATATCTCTCCAGTAGGACCAGTTCTCTGAAATGTCCTACAGTTAGTAATCTGATTTGTCACAATATGAATGCAGGATAGCGAGGCACAAGGGGCTCCTATACTGTCCCTCATGCTAGGAGACCTTAGGCTCTCTCTAACTTCTGGATTACTCCTGTAAGTGGAGATGCCAGTCTTGGGCCTTACTATTCTCCTGACCAGATGTAATCTGTTATCCCCCTAGGGAAGGAAGGGCCAGGAGTATGATGGAAACAGATTAAAACAAATAAGAAAACCAAAATTCAGACATACTGCAAACTCACAGAATTAAACAATGAGAGACTAAGGAGAAAAGCAAGAGTAGGAAAGCAGCAACAAAAAGACAACAAGGGTTAACACCAAAACTGGTCACAGCAACAATTCACAACACCTGACCAGACCAGTATAGGTAAACTACAGCTGGCATTAATAGAATAGTCCAGCCAGTATATACAAGAGGGGAGCGAATGACACTGGCTCCCCTACAGCATGTAATGAAAGATATTAACAAGCAGCCTAGCAGAGATTAACTCTTGCTAGCCTGCCTAAGCCTGTGGTTTCATGCCTGTGTCTACTTGAGCTGCTCACAAATATCAGAGAAGTTAGCAGGCAGAGTGCAGTATCCACAGATCCTGACGCTGCCATGCCAGTAGTCAGAAGCTGCAAAATTCTCCTAGTAACAATGACACACAACATAGACAATTTCAATGAGGGTTTTTTTTAAGACGAAAATAAAATAGTTAGAGACAGATGTCGGATATTTAACAGTGTTGTCCGGGACTTTAACGTTGATGGCCTATTCTGAGGCTTTGTAACCAAAGCAGGTAGCAGGGTCTTGCGGTCTATCCAAATATGTCTTCAAACCAAAAGGAGAAAAAGAGTTATTCCAGCACAATCTGCCAGAATAAAGGCTGCTTTACAAGTTTCAATAAAACGTGCGATCGCATTTGCGATTGCACCCGCCCCCATCGCTTCTGCGGCACGGCCAATTTGTTGCCCGTGTCGCACAATGCTGTAACCCCCGTCACACGTACTTACCTGCCATACGACCTCGCTGTGGGCGCCGAACATCCACTTCCTGAAGGGTAGGGACGTTTGGCGTCACAGCGACGTCACACAGCGGCCGCCCAATAGAAGCGGAGGGGCGGAGATGAGCGGGACGTAAACATCCCGCCCACCTCCTTCCTTCCGCATAGCACGGCGGGACGCAGGTAAGCGGTGTTCATCATTCCCGGGGTGTCACACACAGCGATGTGTGGTGCCAACCGGATGTTCAATTTTTAGAAAATGAATGACGTGTATGCGATCAACGTTTTTGCATACAATCGGAATCGCACGTAGGTGTCACACGCAACTACAACACTAACGCTGCCGGATGTGCGTCCCTTACGACATGACCCCGCCGACACATCGTTAGATATATTGTAGCGTGTAAAGCCCGCTTAAGATGTGGAAATGTTGATAGATTAATAACATCATGTCACATGACTCTGAAGTCATCAAAGGTCCTTAATCAACTTTAGAATACAACTGATGGCGTCCCTAACAGAGTGCGGTTCCTGAGAAATTGTGCAGTTTGATTCCTCCCAACACTAGTCCTGACTGTAACTAGGTCTTATTTATGGAGTAGGGCTTTTATTTCAACCATTCTCCAAAAATCCCAACAAATCATGCTAGCTCATATTTTTGGTGTAGGTCATCTTTTTTGGGAAACAGGGTATTCATGAATAGAGATGAGCGAACCGGTCGCGGTTCGGCTCGAGGTCGGTTCGCCGAACGGGGGTCCCGTTCGAGTTCGGTTCGTCGAACGTTCGACGAACCGAACTCGAGCCAATAGGCTATAATGGGAGGCAATCACAAACACATAAAAATGCATTATAAATGTACACAAACAGTTAATAAACATTGCCATAACACTTACCGGTCCTCACGATCCCTTCTGCACTCTGTCTCCTGCCGCTATTCCATCCGATGATCGCTGAATCCTCCCGGTGACGGCACTGCCAGCAGAGAAGCAGGACCTATTGTGACGTCAAAATAGCCATGTGACCAGTCACGTGGCTATTATCTCATTGGCTACAGACTGGTCACATGACTATGACGCGTCATGTAGGACCTGCGAGTGCATCTCTCCGGTACACGGTGCACATATGTGTATCGCCGTGTACCGGCGACATGCTCTAGCACACGGTCGACTCCCCGTTCCGACACAGCCGGTCATTAACGGAGATCACCGTTGCCATAGCAACGCAGTTAGCGGTGACGTCACCTAACCGCAGCTCCGAGAGCACCGTTGCTATGGTAACGCGTCTGTCAGCGTTACCGCTAGTAGCCAGCACTGATCACTCACGGAGTGAAGGCTGCACGCTGCTTCCTGATTGTAGTGAGGATTGTAGTGAGGATGAGGTTCCCCAGCCCCAAGTGATGAGCTGGTGAACCTCATCCTCACTACAATCGTCACTACTACTACACTAGTGAGGATTGTACTGAGGATGAGGTTCCCCAGCCCCAAGTGATGGGCTGGTGAACCTTATCCTCACTACAATCGTCACTACTACTACACTAGTGAGGATTGTACTGAGGATGAGGTTCCCCAGCCCCAAGTGATGGGCTGGTGAACCTCATCCTCACTACAATCGTCACTACTACTACACTAGAAAGAAAGAAGACAGAAGAGCAGGATCGTGGAGGGCTGACAGGGGGTAATAAAGATGGAGTCTCTAATGTGTCTGTGTATTTATTTCTATTAAAGTATTTTTTCTCTGTGTGGTGTCTTTTTTTTAACCCTTTATTGGAGATTCTTAATGGCCGGGTCAAACGTGCCTGACATTAAGAATCTCTGGCTTAATACTGGCTAGTAAAACAAAGCCAGTATTAACTCATGATTACCCAACAAGCCACCTTGCTCCAGGGCTGTTGGAAGAGTTGGATACAGCGCCAGATGATGGCGCTTCTATGAGAGCGCCATTTTCTGGGACGGCTGCGGACTGAAATCCGCAGCAGAGGCGCCCAGAAACCTCGGGCTAACCTGTGCTGCGGATTCCAATCCCCAGCTGCCTAGTTGTACTCGGCTGGACACAAAAATGGGGCGAAGCCCACGTCATTTGTTTTTTAATTATTTCATGAAATAAGTGAAATAATTAAAAAAAAATGGGCTTCCCTATATTTTTGGTTCCCAGCCGGGTACAAATAGGCAACTGGGGGTTGGAGGCAGCCCGTGGCTGCCTGCTGTACCTGGCTAGCATACAAAAATATGGCGAAGCCCACGTCATTTTTTTGGTGGGCAAAAAACTTCTGCATACAGTCCTGGATGGAGTATGCTGAGCCTTGTAGTTCTGCAGCTGCTGTCTGCTCTTCTCCATACAGACAGACAGCAGCTGCAGAACTACAAGGCTCAGCATACTCCATCCAGGACTGTATGCAGAAGTTTTTTGCCCCCTGAAAAAAGTATGTGGGCTTCGCCATATTTTTGTATGCTAGCCAGGTACAGCAGGCAGGTACGGCTGCCCCCAACCCCAAGTTGCCTATTTGTACCCGGCTGGGAACCAAAAATAAAGGGAAGCCCTTTTTTTATTATTTCATGAATTTCATGAAATAATTAGAAAACAAATGACGTAGGCTTCGCCCCATTTTTATGTCCAGCCAGGTACAACTAGGCAGCTGGGGATTGGAATCCGCAGCACAGGTTGGCCTGAGCTTTCTGGGCCCCACTGCTGCGAATTGCAGTCTGCAGCCGCCTCAGAAAATGGCACTTTCATAGAAGCGCCATCTTCTGGCGCTGTATCCAACTCTTCCAGCACCTGCCTGCTATACCTGGCTAGCATACAAAAATATGGCGAAGCTCACGTCCTTTTTTTTGTAGTTTTTTGGCAAAAAAAATAAAAAATGCTTCCCTGGATTTTCCATTGCCAGTGAAGGTAACACCAAGCAGTGGGGGTTAGCAGCCAGTAGCTGCTTGGATTACCCTTAGCTAGCAATACAAAAAATGCAGCGGGAGCCCATATATATTTTTTTTAATTATTTATTTAAATAACTAAAAATAAAATGGGCTTCCCTGTATTTTGATTGCTGGACATCACAGTGCTGTAAAAATAAATCTTTAAAAAAATGACGTAGCGCTCCGCGGTATTTTTGATTCTCAGCAGATAAAGCAGACAGCTATGGGTTGCCACCCCCATCTGCCTGCCGTTACCTTGGTTGGCAATCAAAATACAGGGAAGCCCATTAATTTTTTCTATTTAAAAAATAGTTAAAAAAAAAAATGACGTTGGGTCCCCCCATTTTTGATAGCCAGCTAGGGTAAAGCAGACGGCTGTAGCCTGAAAACCACAGCTGGCAGCTTTACCGTGGTTGGGGATCCAATGTTGAGGTCCCCTCAGGCTCTTTTTTATAATTATTTTATAAATATTAATAATTACACAATAAAAGTAGGGTCCCCCCCAAATTGGATCACCAGCCAAGGTAAAGCGGACTGCTGTGGTCTGGTATTCTCAGGGTGGGAAGGTCCATAGTTATTGGGCCTTCACAGCCTAAAAATAGCAGGCCGCAGGCACCCCAGACGTGGCGCATCCACTAGATGCGCCAATCCTGGCGCTTCACCCCAGCTCATCCCGTGCCCTGGTGCAGTGGCAAACGGGGTAATAAATCGGGTTGATACTAGCTGTAAAGTCACCTGAGATCAAGCCCAGCAGTTTGGGATGTCATGGCGTCTATTAGATACCCAACATCATAAACTGTCAGTACTAACAAAAACAAAAAATTGACAAAAGAAATTTATTTGAAAAAACAGTCCCCAAAACATTTCCTCTTTCACCAATTTATTGTAAGAAAAAAATAAAGGGGTCCCACGACGACTCTGGACCGTCTAGAATATGGGGGGGAGACACTCAGGGAACGTATCCCCCATTTTCTAGGAGTGCGGACCCTTCATGTGAGGAGTGTGGGTGCAATGAATCTGCACTCACTCTCCCCGGGTCCACAGCAGCAGAGTCCATGTCGTAATGGTTGCTACCAAAGCTGCAATGCCCTGCTCATGAGGTAAGGGCATGCCTAATCAGAACTACTGTAGAGGAAGCTCTGCTCACTGGTATATAGGTGCTCAGAGGTAATAATAGATAAAATTAGTGAGTAACCTAGGCACTCTAAATCTCCCAGACTAAGTCAGTAAGTCACAACGGATAGTAATGCAAAATCACTCTTTATTGGTCCGTATTAAGAAAAAAAAATTTTCATAAGCATATATGTTTTTGTCCAAAACAAGTTACAAATGACGTTTCGGCCTCAGCCTTCGTCAGATTGGACTTATCTGCTTGTAATCATGAAAAATGACAATAATCAGTATCACATAAGAGTGAGAGAACAATAACATAAACTCGAACAATGTAGAGGTACAATTGGGATGCAGCAAAAAAATTGCAACACAGCAAGAAATGAAACACATGATACAAATGTCATAATACAGTACAAGGACAATATAGTAATGACAAATATGGGGTCAGAGTAGGCTTAGACAGCTCTGGTACGAAAGAGATGTCAATCATAAAGTAACATGTGCAGTAGGTGTAGAGCTACAGTATACATGGCAGAGCTAATGGGTAGACTGACCATAGAAAAAGAACTGAGAAAAAGTGGAGAAAAAATGGAGAATAAGTGGAGAAAAAATGGAGAAAAAGTGGAGAAAAAGTGGAGAAAAAAATGGAGAAAAAAAAATGGAGAAAAAGTGGAGAAAAAGTGGAGAAAAAAATGGAGAAAAAGTGGAGAAAAAGTGAAGAAAAAGTGGAGAATAAGTGGAGAATAAGTGGAGAAAAAGTGGAGAAAAAGTGGAGAAAAAGTGGAGAAAAAGTGGAGAAAAAATGGAGAAAAAATGGAGAATAAGTGGAGAATAAGTGGAGAAAAAGTGGAGAAAAAGTGGAGAAAAAGTGGAGAAAAAGTGGAGAAAAAGTGGAGAAAAAATGGAGAAAAAATGGAGAAAAAATGGAGAAAAAAGTGGAGAAAAAGTGGAGAAAAAGTGGAGAAAAAAGTGGAGAAAAAGTGGAGAAAAAGTGGAGAAAAAAAATGGAGAAAAAGTGGAGAAAAAGTGGAGAAAAAGTGGAGAATAAGTGGAGAAAAAATGGAGAAAAAGTGGAGAAAAAGTGGAGAAAAAAAATGGAGAAAAAGTGGAGAAAAAGTGGAGAAAAAGTGGAGAAAAAGTGGAGAAAACGTGGAGAAAAAGTGGAGAAAAAGTGGAGAAAAATTGGAGAAAAAGTGGAGAAAAAAATGGAGAAAAAGTGGAGAAAGAGTGGAGAAAAAGTGGAGAAAAAAATGGAGAAAAAGTGGAGAATAAGTGGAGAAAAAGTGGAGAAAAAGTGGAGAAAAAGTGGAGAAAAAGTGGAGAAAAAATGGAGAAAAAATGGAGAAAAAATGGAGAATAAGTGGAGAAAAAGTGGAGAAAAAGTGGAGAAAAAGTGGAGAAAAAGTGGAGAAAAAGTGGAGAAAAAGTGGAGAAAAAGTGGAGAAAAAATGGAGAAAAAATGGAGAATAAAATGGAGAAAAAGTGGAGAAAAAGTGGAGAAAAAAATGGAGAAAAAGTGGAGAAAAAGTGGAGAAAAAGTGGAGAAAAAATGGAGAAAAAATGGAGAATAAAATGGAGAAAAAGTGGAGAAAAAGTGGAGAAAAAAATGGAGAAAAAGTGGAGAAAAAGTGGAGAATAAGTGGAGAATAAGTGGAGAAAAAATGGAGAATAAGTGGAGAAAAAGTGGAGAAAAAGTGGAGAATAAGTGGAGAAAAAGTGGAGAAAAAGTGGAGAATAAGTGGAGAAAAAATGGAGAAAAAATGGAGAATAAAATGGAGAAAAAGTGGAGAAAAAGTGGAGAAAAAGTGGAGAATAAAATGGAGAATAAGTGGAGAAAAAGTGGAGAAAAAGTGGAGAAAAAGTGGAGAAAAAGTGGAGAATAAGTGGAGAAAAAATGGAGAAAAAATGGAGAAAAAATGGAGAATAAAATGGAGAAAAAGTGGAGAAAAAGTGGAGAAAAAAATGGAGAAAAAGTGGAGAAAAAGTGGAGAATAAGTGGAGAATAAGTGGAGAAAAAATGGAGAAAAAGTGGAGAAAAAGTGGAGAAAAAGTGGAGAAAAAAAATGGAGAAAAAGTGGAGAAAAAGTGGAGAAATAGTGGAGAAAAAGTGGAGAAAAAGTGGAGAAAAATTGGAGAAAAAGTGGAGAAAAAAATGGAGAAAAAGTGGAGAAAGAGTGGAGAAAAAGTGGAGAAAAAAAATGGAGAAAAAGTGGAGAAAAAGTGGAGAAAAAGTGGAGAATAAGTGGAGAAAAAATGGAGAAAAAGTGGAGAATAAAATGGAGAAAAAGTGGAGAAAAAGTGGAGAAAAAAATGGAGAAAAAGTGGAGAAAAAGTGGAGAATAAGTGGAGAAAAAATGGAGAAAAAATGGAGAAAAAGTGGAGAAAAAGTGGAGAATAAGTGGAGAAAAAATGGAGAATAAGTGGAGAAAAAGTGGAGAAAAAGTGGAGAAAAAGTGGAGAAAAAGTGGAGAAAAAAAATGGAGAAAAAGTGGAGAAAAAGTGGAGAAAAAGTGGAGAAATAGTGGAGAAAAAGTGGAGAAAAAGTGGAGAAAAATTGGAGAAAAAGTGGAGAAAAAAATGGAGAAAAAGTGGAGAAAGAGTGGAGAAAAAGTGGAGAAAAAGTGGAGAAAAAAATGGAGAAAAAGTGGAGAAAAAGTGGAGAAAAAGTGGAGAATAAGTGGAGAAAAAATGGAGAATAAGTGGAGAAAAAGTGGAGAAAAAGTGGAGAAAAAGTAGAGAAAAAGTAGAGAAAAAGTGGAGAAAAAAATGGAGAAAAAAAATGGAGAAAAAGTGGAGAAAAAGTGGAGAAAAAAGTGGAGAAAAAGTGGAGAAAAAGTGGAGAAAAAAATGGAGAGAAAGTGGAGAAAAAGTGGAGAATAAGTGGAGAAAAAAATGGAGAAAAAGTGGAGAAAAAGTGGAGAAAAAGTGGAGAAATAGTGGAGAAAAAGTGGAGAAAAAGTGAGAGAAAAAGTGAGAGAAAAAGTGGAGAAAAAGTGGAGAAAAAAAATGGAGAAAAAGTGGAGAAAAAGTGGAGAAAAAGTGGAGAAAAAGTGGAGAAAAAAATGGAGAAAAAGTGGAGAAAAAGTGGAGAAAAAGTGGAGAATAATTGGAGAAAAAATGGAGAAAAAGTGGAAAAAAAGTGGAGAAAAAAATGGAGAAAAAGTGGAGAAAAAGTGGAGAAAAAGTGGAGAAAAAGTGGAGAAAAAATGGAGAAAAAATGGAGAAAAAATGGAGAAAAAATGGAGAAAAAGTGGAGAATAAGTGGAGAATAAGTGGAGAAAAAATGGAGAGTAAGTGGAGAAAAAGTGGAGAAAAAAATGGAGAAAAAAATGGAGAAAAAGTGGAGAAAAAAGTGGAGAAAAAGTGGAGAAAAAGTGGAGAAAAAAATGGAGAAAAAAATGGAGAAAAAGTGGAGAAAAAGTGGAGAAAAAGTGGAGAAAAAAATGGAGAAAAAGTGGAGAAACAAATGGAGAAAAAGTGGAGAAAAAGTGGAGAAAAAGTGGAGAAAAAAGTGGAGAAAAAGTGGAGAAAAAAGTGGAGAAAAAGTGGAGAAAAAGTGGAGAAAAAAGTGGAGAAAAAGTGGAGAAAAAATGTAGAAAAAGTGGAGAAAAAGTGGAGAAAAAAATGGAGAAAAAGTGGAGAAAAAGTGGAGAAAAAAGTGGAGAAAAAGTGGAGAAAAAGTGGAGAAAAAAGTGGAGAAAAAGTGGAGAAAAAGTGGAGAAAAAGTGGAGAAAAAAATGGAGAAAAAGTGGAGAAAAAGTGGAGAAAAAGTGGAGAAAAAATGGAGAAAAAAATGTAGAAAAAGTGGAGAAAAAATGTAGAAAAAGTGGAGAAAAAATGGAGAAAAAGTGGAGAAAAAGTGGAGCACCCTTTGGTGCCTTTCATGTGGCACTAAGGGGTGCTTAGCTTTGTATTTAGCCAAAGAAATGAAAAAAAAAAATGACGTAGGGTTCCCCCTAGTTTTGTAGCCAGCTAGGGTAAAGCAGACGGCTGCAGCCTGCAGACCACAGCTGGCAACCTCACCTTGGCTGGTAATCCAAAACTGAGGGCACCCCATGCTGTTATTTTAAATTAAATAAATAATTAAAAAAAAACACGTAGGGGTCCCCCAAAATTGGATCACCAGCCAAGGTAAAGCAGACAGCTGGGGCCTGATATTCTCAGACTAGGGAGGTCCATGGTTATTGGACTCTCCCCAGCCTAAAAATAGCAGGACACAGCTGCCCCAGAAGTGGCGCATCCATTAGATGCGCCAATCCTGGTGCTTCGCCCCAGCTCATCCCGCGCCCTGGTGCGGTGGCAAACGGGGTAATATATAGGGTTAATACCAGATGTGTAATGTCACCTGGCATCAAGCCCTGGAGTTGGTGAGGTCAGGCGTCTATCAGATACCCGACATCACCAACCCAGTCAGTAATAAAAAAAAAATAGACGACAAACACATTTTTATTTGAAAAAACACTCCCCAAAAGATTCCCTCTTTAACCAATTTATTAGAATGAAAAACAAATCCAGGTCTGGTGTAATCCAAGGGGTTGCCATGACGATCCACACTGTCCCAGTCAATGAAGAGCAGGATGTTCCCCATTGGCTGGGAGAGCAGTGCAGTGACCTGAGCTAACATCAATGGGTCAGCCCAGGTCACTGCAGGGGATAACAAGTGCTGCTGTCAGCAAGGTACATTACCTGCGCTGATCTCCAGCACACTGTCTGACAGCCCCTGTCACTGAGTTCAATGACCGGCGCCTTCACACCAAGTATCGCGAGAGGCCCGTGACGTCACCGCTAGTCAGTCTCGGGTCGGAAGCGAGAGGTGATGTGACAAGCGGCGGCCATGGAGGACAGTGACAGCGCTGAGGTCGGGATGGCGGGACTTCATCACCGCAGGTAAGCCGAGCGGGGGTGTGTGTGTGTGTGTGTGTGTGTGTGTGTATGTGTACATGCCGCGGGCAGGAGGGAGCGGAGCGAGCTGAGCGGGGAAGTGTGGGCTTCCTGCACGTAACTAGGATAAACATCGGGTTACTAACCAAAGCGCTTTGGTTGGATACCCGGTGTTTATCTTGGTTACCAGCTTCTGGCAGGCTGCCAGCGATGGCTCCTGCACACTGTAGCTGTAAAAAGCCCTGCTTTTTGCTGCTAGAACCGTTCTCGAACGTATCTAGAACTATCGAGCTTTTGCAAAAAGCTCGAGTTCTAGTTCGATCTCGAACAGCCCCCAAAATCACTCGAGCCTAGAACTGGAGAACCTCGAACCGCGAACCGCGCTCAACTCTATTCATGAACCCTCTGCAGGTCTTTGAGTTGCCTTCATAACAACATAGAGAAGGCACTAGAAACAAACAGCAGAAGAAGCAGAAGCAAAGAAAACATAGCTGAAAAAAACCAGAGCAGAAAGTCTAAAAATGTAATCACAAAATTAGTGCAGAAAGTACATGAGTAGATATCTCTTACTGGATAGATCTGGAGGAAACACATCCTGAGGAACATCGGGGTCTTCTTGTTTACAGTCCTGTGGGAGAAGAGGACGGGGACATCTCTCCGGTGTTGTCCTCTTACTGGATAGACCTGGAGGAGACACATACAGGGACTGAATTCATTCCTTACATACAGATAATTATAGGCCGTGTGTATTTAGTCCTGTCTATTACCTGGTGATGTGAGGGGCTGGGGAACCTCCATCATGACGTCCTTGTACAGATCTTTGTGTCCTTCTAAATACTCCCACTCCTCCATGGAGAAATAGACGGTGACGTCCTGACACCTTATAGGAACCTGACACATACAATGATACCGTCACCCCCGATCCCTCCATAGCGTTACTGTATAATGTCCCAGCATTCCCAGCAGTGTCACCTCTCCAGTCAGCAGCTCAATCATCTTGTAGGTGAGTTCTAGGATCTTCTGGTCATTGATGTCCTCATGTATCGGGGGGTGAGGTGGAGGCCCCGTGATTGGGCTCAGGGGTCTTCCCCATCCCTCAGACACAGGGGCCTGACAGCGCTCACTAGAGGTCTTCTTCACTACTGTGTAATCCTGGTTATGGAGAGACACAGTAATAAATCTCACTCCAGACATTTCCAGAGTCCTCACCTCTCCAGTTCTGTCCATCTGTTATTCCCATAGATAAGAATGATGTAATGTGACGTCATCAGAATCTCTCACCTCTCCAGTAAGCCGGAAGAGGATCTCTAGGGTGAGGTGTAATATCCTCTCCGCCATCTTGTCCCTGTCCATATCCATCCTTCACGGGCAATCAGGAGAATTCTCTTATATAGAAGATCTCCACTGAGAGGATCAGATATTATAAGGACCTGAATGGGAAGGAGATGAGCCGATATGTAAAATTAATGGAGATAAGGGAGGTGAGATATCATTTGGGTACTAAAAAATATTCAAAATGAAATATGCTATGTAAATAGTACAACTGTGAAAGTAGCACATTATCGTTATAAAAAAAACTATCCTTCATACGACAATGTGAATGGAAAAATAAAAGACTAATTGCTTCCATAATAAAGCAGGCTTTACACGCTACGACATCGCTAATGCTAAGTCGTTGGGGTCACGGAATTCGTGACGCACATCCGGCCGCATTAGCGATGCCGTTGCGTGTGACACCTATGAGCGTTTTTGCATCGTCACAAAAACGTGCAAAATCGCTAATCGGCGACATGGGGGTCCATTCTCGATTATCGTTACTGCAGCAGTAACAAAGTTGTTCCTCGTTCCTGCGGCAGCACACATCGCTGCGTGTGACGCCGCAGTAACGAGGAAGCTCCCCTACCTGCCTCCCGGCCACAATGCGGAAGGAAGGAGGTGGGCGGGATGTTACGTCCCGCTCATCTCCGCCCCTCCGCTGCTATTGGGCGGCGGTTCAGTGATGCTGTTGTGTCGTCGCTGTGACGCCGCACGGACCGCCCCCTTAGAAAGGAGGCGGTTCGCCGGTCACAGCGACGTCGCAGGGAAGGTAAGTATGTGTGACTGCTCTGGGTGATGTTGTGCGCCACGGGCAGTGATTTGCCCGTGTCGCACAACAGATGTGGGCGGGTACCCACACTAGCGATATCGGTACCGATATCGCAGTGTGTAAAGTGGCCTTAAGAATAGGAAAATAAAAAAGTACAAAAACAAATAATTTCCCAGTTTTTCGGTTAAGAACAGGACAATGGGATTAGGATTCAATGTATTCTTGTGTCTAACGGAAGAAGAGGGGCCACACATGGCGTACGGATCTGTGCACTCGCTGACACACAATTTGCCACCCATTGTTTGTTTGAAGGCAGCAAAATAGTGAAAATTAGCCAATTACAAAATGTGCCCACATTATATTTCACTCCTAAACTAGAAAAATTATGTAAATAAAAAAGTTTAGATATTCTAAACTGGTTTCGGAGCTTGTAGACTTTAACCCCTTAACGACCGCGGGAAGTAAAATTATGTCCTAGCGGTCAGTGTTAATCCCCTCCCGCAGCTGCCGGCAAGCAATAAAGAAATCAAGTGTATGCCGCCCCCCCCAACATCGGAAAATTTCAGTGGTTTCATCTACCAAGGGTAGCTCAGTCCCTGGAGACCACGATTCGGGCAGAAAAAAATGATTTATCTCCCACCTGGCATGATTAATCATGTCAGATGGGAGATAAGTCGCCTCCCCCGGTCCCCGAATGTGGCCAAACTGCCCCCCCACCCAATCAACTAAAATGGACCATCCTTCTCCTCTGAGTTCTGTCGTATCTGACATGTCAGATGCAACATCAAAGTTCTCCCCAGGTCCAGCCAGGTCACCCCCTGTCAATCCCAAGTCTCCCGTTTCCTTCTGCAGTGACGATCCCCCACAATCCCTCCTCTTCCTTCTCAGAAGATCTTAGCCACATTAGCAGAGCGGCTCTCAGCCGGCTCCCTGCTAGTAGTGACACTGAGCTTACTGCAGCTCACACTGCCATGCTGTGGACCCGGGAAGTGTGAGTGCAGTATCACTGCACCCACACTCCTCCCATGGAGGGTTTGAACTTCCAGAAAATGGGGGATACGTTCTCAAAGTTTGCCACCCATATTCTGGAAGGTACAAAATCGTCGTAGGACCTCCAAAATGAATTACGGCAGACAGGATTTTTTTTTCTTTTCAATAAATTGCTGAAAGAGGGAATGTGTTGGGGAGTGTTTTTTCAATAAAAAATTTTTTTTGTCTTTTTTTTATTACTGACTAGATTAGTGATGTCAAGTATCTGATAGACGCCGTGACATCATTAACCCTAACCCCACAATAACCGCATTTATTTCCTTATTTGTCACCGCATTAGGGTAATGGGAAGAGTCGGGGTGAAGCGCCAGGATTAGCGTATCCAATGGATGTGCCACTTCTGGGTGGCAGCGGCCTGCTATTTTTAGGCTGGGAAGGGCCAATTAACTATGGGTCTTTCCACCCTGAGAATACCAGACCACAGCTGTCCACTTTACCTTGGCTGGAAATCCAATTTGGGGGGTGTCATGGTGTGATATTGTGGGTTATGTACCATTTTGTGTGGGTTCATGTTTTGGGCGTGGTGGTCTGTCTATTCGATATATTGTTTGTCCTGTTAAGTCATGTTATATCCCCTTGAAGTGCTTCTGTGCCAAGGTCTGGGGGAGGGGACCTGGAATCCACCTAAACTCAGTTTACCTGAGAGATTAGTGATTCTGGGTGAGACTTACAAGAAAGAGGAAGCAAGATTGAACCTCTGAAGGAGGCGCCGAGGCTGCAGCCAGCACCCCAAAGATGCTGTGAGAAACCACGATTTCCCTGGAGAAGGACTGCTGGAGGAGTGTGACTGAACTCCGGGACATTTATGCCATTTCTGGACTCGTTTTACCCTCCGTGTGTTGGATTATTTGATGGTCATTCTATATTGCATGGAATAAATATGCTTTGGATTGTTCACTCATCTCTCGCTCTGTTAATTGTGTGATATGGGAGAAAGACCCCTTCACAGGGGGACCCCACTTTTTTTTTTTAATTATTTATATCTTAAAAAAACAGCATGGGGAGACCTTCATTTTGGAATACCAGGCAAGGTGAAGCTGCCAGCTGTGATCTGCAGCCGTCTGCTTTACCCTAGCTGTTTTTTTTGTTATGTTGTTTTTTTTAATTATTTATTTACATTTTTTTTTTTGTTAGCTAAATACAAGGCTAAACACCCTTTAGTGCCACATGAAAGTTACTAAATGGTGCCAGCTTAGAATATGCAGGGGGGTGGGACATTATATATGTGTTTGACATCTATTTATCTATCCATCTATCCATTCTAGCTTATTAGGCTGTGTGCCCACGATCAGGATTTGCAGTCGTTTGGATGCAGAGTGTTTTGACTGCGATGTTGTGCAGTACAAGCGCAGTAGCGAAATGTTTAGAAATCTCATCCCCACGGCTTCCTGAGACGCAGGATGTCAGTTTATGCTGTGAAGAGGAGTGTGTTCTTCGCAGCCTGGAGAATAAAGTCCGCAGCGGCCTGAACCCAGATCGTGGGCACGAGCAGCTGCATTCTCGTGTGGAAGACACTGGCATCTGCACAGAAGGGCTGATACTGCGTCACAGTCTAAGTGAGAAACTTGGCACTACAGCAACATTTTTGTAAACTACCTGTGGAGTTAAAATGCTCACTGTAACCCTGAATAAAATTTTTTAGTGGTCTACTGTCCAAAATGGGGTCACTTGTGGGGGTTTCTGCTGTATAGGTACCTTAGGGGCCCTACAAATGCAACATGATGCCCACCATTTATTTCAACTTTCCAAAATTCACAGGGTGCTCCTTCTGTTCCAAGCCCTCCCGCTTGTCCAAACACAAATTTTTGGCCACATGTGGGGTATCAAACTGTGGGGTTTACTTTTTCGTGTTTCCTCTTGAAAAAGAGAGAAATTTGGTGCTAAAGCAGCATTTTTGTTAAAAAAAATTAACATTTTCAATATGACGACCTAATGTTATCAAATTCTGTGAAGTACCTGTGGGTTCAAAATGCTCAATATACCCCTGGATAAAATCCTTGAGGGGTCTAGTTTCTAAAATGGGATCACTTGTGGGGGAGCTCCACTGTTTAGGCACCTTAGGGGCTCTCTACATGCGACATGGCATTAGCTAATGATTCCAGCTAATTTTACAGTCAAATGGCGCTCCTTCCCTTCCGAGCCCTGCCGTGCGCCCAAACAGTTGATTTCCACCACATATGAGGTATCTGCGTACTCAGGAGACATTGCACAATAAACTGTATGTTGCATATTTTCCTGTTACCCTTGTGAATAAAAGCTATCTGGTTAAAGTAATAATTTTGTGGTAAAAAAAATTTTATTTTATTTTCACGGCTCAACATTATAAAATTCTGTGAAGCCTCCGGGGGTTCCAGCGGCTCACCAAACATCTAGATAAAATTCTTGAGGGGTCTAGTTTCCAAAATGGAGTAACTTGTGGGGGCTTCTGCTGTTTAGGTACTTTGAGGGCCCTACAAATGCTACATGGTGCCCGCAATCTATTTCAGCCAAATTTCCTTTCCAAAATTCACATATAGCTCCTTCTATTCCGGCTCCTCCTATTTGTACAAAAAGAGGTTTCTGACCACATGTGGGGAATCACTGCGCTCATAATAAAGTGGGTAATAAACCGTGGGGTCCACATTTTGGCGTTACCTTTCGAAACCTTTCAAAGTGACACCAGTCAGAATTGTAGAAAATGGCCGAGTCATGAAGTACAAAACTGGCTCCGTCATTAATGGGTTAAACTGAATGTAAATGAGCCAGTCAGGAATAGCGGGAAACTGGTCCTGAACTGGTTAAAAGTGAAAATAGTTGAGAAATGAAGGGGTTAATAATAATGGTGACCCCCAAATAATAGAGACCCTGCACCTACCTCCACCTGCAGAGCCGCACACTAGATATATGGCTGCTCTGTGCTTACAGGACCTGTGATGATGTCACATGGAGGGGAGGAGTCAGGGGTCACATGGTCAGCTCCTCAGTGTATGCAGTAGAGATGGGAAATCTAGTTCATTTTGGTGATTAGTTCAAAAGATTAGTTCATTTAGTTGAGTATTTCTCTCCTGTGAGGAGCGGACAGGAAATGCATCATGTGACCTGTGAACTAAATGAACTATATGAGCTGCTGAACTAAATGTTCTACTGAAAATGAATCAGGACGGCCTAGTTCAGTCTGATGCATCTCACTGAGCCCAGCAGAGCCCCCTGTGGTAGTGTAGAGTACTGACCCATAATGAATGTGTATGAGGGAGCCCAGCAGTGCCCCCTGTGGTAGTGTAGAGTACTGACCCATAATGAATGTGTATGAGGGAGCCCAGCAGTGCCCCCTGTGGTAGTGTAGAGTACTGACCCATAATGAATGTGTATGAGGGAGCCCAGCAGTGCCACCTGTGGTAGTGTAGAGTACTGACTCATAATGAATGTGTATGATGGAGCCCAGCAGCGCCCCCTGTGGTAGTGTAGAGTACTGACTCATAATGAATGTGTATGAGGGAGCCCAGCAGTGCCACCTGTGGTAGTGTAGAGTACTGACTCATAATGAATGTGTATGAGGGAGCCCAGCAGTGCCACCTGTGGTAGTGTAGAGTACTGACTCATAATGAATGTGTATGATGGAGCCCAGCAGCGCCCCCTGTGGTAGTGTAGAGTACTGACTCATAATGAATGTGTATGAGGGAGCCCAGCAGCGCCCCCTGTGGTAGTGTAGAGTACTGACTCATAATGAATGTGTATGAGGGAGCCCAGCAGCGCCCCCTGTGGTAGTGTAGAGTACTGACTCATAATGAATGTGTATGAGGGAGTCCAGCAGCGCCACCTGTGGTAGTGTAGAGTACTGACTCATAATGAATGTGTATGAGGGAGCCCAGCAGTGCCACCTGTGGTAGTGTAGAGTACTGACTCATAATGAATGTGTATGATGGAGCCCAGCAGCGCCCCCTGTGGTAGTGTAGAGTACTGACTCATAATGAATGTGTATGAGGGAGCCCAGCAGCGCCCCCTGTGGTAGTGTAGAGTACTGACTCATAATGAATATGTATGAGGGAGCCCAGCAGCGCCCCCTGTGGTAGTGTAGAGTACTGACCCATAATGAATGTGTATGAGGGAGCCCAGCAGTGCCACCTGTGGTAGTGTAGAGTACTGACTCATAATGAATGTGTATGATGGAGCCCAGCAGCGCCCCCTGTGGTAGTGTAGAGTACTGACTCATAATGAATGTGTATGAGGGAGCCCAGCAGCGCCCCCTGTGGTAGTGTAGAGTACTGACTCATAATGAATGTGTATGAGGGAGCCCAGCAGCGCCCCCTGTGGTAGTTTAGAGTACTGACTCATAATGAATGTGTATGAGGGAGCCCAGCAGTGCCACCTGTGGTAGTGTAGAGTACTGACTCATAATGAATGTGTATGATGGAGCCCAGCAGCGCCCCCTGTGGTAGTGTAGAGTACTGACTCATAATGAATGTGTATGAGGGAGCCCAGCAGCGCCCCCTGTGGTAGTGTAGAGTAATGACTCATAATGAATGTGTATGAGGGAGCCCAGCAGCGCCCCCTGTGGTAGTGTAGAGTACTGACTCATAATGAATGTGTATGAGGGAGTCCAGCAGCGCCACCTGTGGTAGTGTAGAGTACTGACTCATAATGAATGTGTATGAGGGAGCCCAGCAGTGCCACCTGTGATAGTGTAGAGTACTGACTCATAATGAATGTGTATGATGGAGCCCAGCAGCGCCCCCTGTGGTAGTGTAGAGTACTGACTCATAATGAATGTGTATGAGGGAGCCCAGCAGCGCCCCCTGTGGTAGTGTAGAGTACTGACTCATAATGAATGTGTATGAGGGAGCCCAGCAGCGCCCCCTGTGGTAGTGTAGAGTACTGACTCATAATGAATGTGTATGATGGAGCCCAGCAGCGCCCCCTGTGGTAGTGTAGAGTACTGACTCATAATGAATGTGTATGAGGGAGCCCAGCAGCGCCCCCTGTGGTAGTGTAGAGTACTGACTCATAATGAATGTGTATGAGGGAGCCCAGCAGTGCCACCTGTGGTAGTGTAGAGTACTGACTCATAATGAATGTGTATGATGGAGCCCAGCAGCGCCCCCTGTGGTAGTGTAGAGTACTGACTCATAATGAATGTGTATGAGGGAGCCCAGCAGCGCCCCCTGTGGTAGTGTAGAGTACTGACTCATAATGAATGTGTATGAGGGAGCCCAGCAGCGCCCCCTGTGGTAGTTTAGAGTACTGACTCATAATGAATGTGTATGAGGGAGCCCAGCAGTGCCACCTGTGGTAGTGTAGAGTACTGACTCATAATGAATGTGTATGATGGAGCCCAGCAGCGCCCCCTGTGGTAGTGTAGAGTACTGACTCATAATGAATGTGTATGAGGGAGCCCAGCAGCGCCCCCTGTGGTAGTGTAGAGTAATGACTCATAATGAATGTGTATGAGGGAGCCCAGCAGCGCCCCCTGTGGTAGTGTAGAGTACTGACTCATAATGAATGTGTATGAGGGAGTCCAGCAGCGCCACCTGTGGTAGTGTAGAGTACTGACTCATAATGAATGTGTATGAGGGAGCCCAGCAGTGCCACCTGTGATAGTGTAGAGTACTGACTCATAATGAATGTGTATGATGGAGCCCAGCAGCGCCCCCTGTGGTAGTGTAGAGTACTGACTCATAATGAATGTGTATGAGGGAGCCCAGCAGCGCCCCCTGTGGTAGTGTAGAGTACTGACTCATAATGAATGTGTATGAGGGAGCCCAGCAGCGCCCCCTGTGGTAGTGTAGAGTACTGACTCATAATGAATGTGTATGATGGAGCCCAGCAGCGCCCCCTGTGGTAGTGTAGAGTACTGACTCATAATGAATGTGTATGAGGGAGCCCAGCAGTGCCACCTGTGGTAGTGTAGAGTACTGACTCATAATGAATGTGTATGAGGGAGCCCAGCAGTGCCACCTGTGGTAGTGTAGAGTACTGACTCATAATGAATGTGTATGATGGAGCCCAGCAGCGCCCCCTGTGGTAGTGTAGAGTACTGACTCATAATGAATGTGTATGAGGGAGCCCAGCAGCGCCCCCTGTGGTAGTGTAGAGTACTGACTCATAATGAATGTGTATGAGGGAGCCCAGCAGCGCCCCCTGTGGTAGTGTAGAGTACTGACTCATAATGAATGTGTATGAGGGAGTCCAGCAGCGCCACCTGTGGTAGTGTAGAGTACTGACTCATAATGAATGTGTATGAGGGAGCCCAGCAGTGCCACCTGTGGTAGTGTAGAGTACTGACTCATAATGAATGTGTATGATGGAGCCCAGCAGCGCCCCCTGTGGTAGTGTAGAGTACTGACTCATAATGAATGTGTATGAGGGAGCCCAGCAGCGCCCCCTGTGGTAGTGTAGAGTACTGACTCATAATGAATATGTATGAGGGAGCCCAGCAGCGCCCCCTGTGGTAGTGTAGAGTACTGACCCATAATGAATGTGTATGAGGGAGCCCAGCAGTGCCACCTGTGGTAGTGTAGAGTACTGACTCATAATGAATGTGTATGATGGAGCCCAGCAGCGCCCCCTGTGGTAGTGTAGAGTACTGACTCATAATGAATGTGTATGAGGGAGCCCAGCAGCGCCCCCTGTGGTAGTGTAGAGTACTGACTCATAATGAATGTGTATGAGGGAGCCCAGCAGCGCCCCCTGTGGTAGTGTAGAGTACTGACTCATAATGAATGTGTATGAGGGAGCCCAGCAGTGCCACCTGTGGTAGTGTAGAGTACTGACTCATAATGAATGTGTATGATGGAGCCCAGCAGCGCCCCCTGTGGTAGTGTAGAGTACTGACTCATAATGAATGTGTATGAGGGAGCCCAGCAGCGCCCCCTGTGGTAGTGTAGAGTACTGACTCATAATGAATGTGTATGAGGGAGCCCAGCAGCGCCCCCTGTGGTAGTGTAGAGTACTGACTCATAATGAATGTGTATGAGGGAGTCCAGCAGCGCCACCTGTGGTAGTGTAGAGTACTGACTCATAATGAATGTGTATGAGGGAGCCCAGCAGTGCCACCTGTGGTAGTGTAGAGTACTGACTCATAATGAATGTGTATGATGGAGCCCAGCAGCGCCCCCTGTGGTAGTGTAGAGTACTGACTCATAATGAATGTGTATGAGGGAGCCCAGCAGCGCCCCCTGTGGTAGTGTAGAGTACTGACTCATAAAGAATGTGTATGAGGGAGCCCAGCAGCGCCCCCTGTGGTAGTGTAGAGTACTGACTCATAATGAATGTGTATGATGGAGCCCAGCAGCGCCCCCTGTGGTAGTGTAGAGTACTGACTCATAATGAATGTGTATGAGGGAGCCCAGCAGTGCCACCTGTGGTAGTGTAGAGTACTGACTCATAATGAATGTGTATGAGGGAGCCCAGCAGTGCCACCTGTGGTAGTGTAGAGTACTGACTCATAATGAATGTGTATGATGGAGCCCAGCAGCGCCCCCTGTGGTAGTGTAGAGTACTGACTCATAATGAATGTGTATGAGGGAGCCCAGCAGCGCCCCCTGTGGTAGTGTAGAGTACTGACTCATAATGAATGTGTATGAGGGAGCCCAGCAGCGCCCCCTGTGGTAGTGTAGAGTACTGACTCATAATGAATGTGTATGAGGGAGTCCAGCAGCGCCACCTGTGGTAGTGTAGAGTACTGACTCATAATGTATGTGTATGAGGGAGCCCAGCAGTGCCACCTGTGGTAGTGTAGAGTACTGACTCATAATGAATGTGTATGATGGAGCCCAGCAGCGCCCCCTGTGGTAGTGTAGAGTACTGACTCATAATGAATGTGTATGAGGGAGCCCAGCAGCGCCCCCTGTGGTAGTGTAGAGTACTGACTCATAATGAATATGTATGAGGGAGCCCAGCAGCGCCCCCTGTGGTAGTGTAGAGTACGGACCCATAATGAATGTGTATGAGGGAGCCCAGCAGTGCCACCTGTGGTAGTGTAGAGTACTGACTCATAATGAATGTGTATGATGGAGCCCAGCAGCGCCCCCTGTGGTAGTGTAGAGTACTTACTCATAATGAATGTGTATGAGGGAGCCCAGCAGCGCCCCCTGTGGTAGTGTAGAGTACTGACTCATAATGAATGTGTATGAGGGAGCCCAGCAGCGCCCCCTGTGGTAGTGTAGAGTACTGACTCATAATGAATGTGTATGAGGGAGCCCAGCAGTGCCACCTGTGGTAGTGTAGAGTACTGACTCATAATGAATGTGTATGATGGAGCCCAGCAGCGCCCCCTGTGGTAGTGTAGAGTACTGACTCATAATGAATGTGTATGAGGGAGCCCAGCAGCGCCCCCTGTGGTAGTGTAGAGTACTGACTCATAATGAATGTGTATGAGGGAGCCCAGCAGCGCCCCCTGTGGTAGTGTAGAGTACTGACTCATAATGAATGTGTATGAGGGAGCCCAGCAGCGCCCCCTGTGGTAGTGTAGAGTACTGACTCATAATGAATGTGTATGAGGGAGCCCAGCAGCGCCCCCTGTGGTAGTGTAGAGTACTGACTCATAATGAATGTGTATGAGGGAGTCCAGCAGCGCCACCTGTGGTAGTGTAGAGTACTGACTCATAATGAATGTGTATGAGGGAGCCCAGCAGTGCCACCTGTGGTAGTGTAGAGTACTGACTCATAATGAATGTGTATGATGGAGCCCAGCAGCGCCCCCTGTGGTAGTGTAGAGTACTGACTCATAATGAATGTGTATGAGGGAGCCCAGCAGCGCCCCCTGTGGTAGTGTAGAGTACTGACTCATAATGAATATGTATGAGGGAGCCCAGCAGCGCCCCCTGTGGTAGTGTAGAGTACTGACCCATAATGAATGTGTATGAGGGAGCCCAGCAGTGCCACCTGTGGTAGTGTAGAGTACTGACTCATAATGAATGTGTATGATGGAGCCCAGCAGCGCCCCCTGTGGTAGTGTAGAGTACTGACTCATAATGAATGTGTATAAGGGAGCCCAGCAGCGCCCCCTGTGGTAGTGTAGAGTACTGACTCATAATGAATGTGTATGAGGGAGCCCAGCAGCGCCCCCTGTGGTAGTGTAGAGTACTGACTCATAATGAATGTGTATGAGGGAGCCCAGCAGTGCCACCTGTGGTAGTGTAGAGTACTGACTCATAATGAATGTGTATGATGGAGCCCAGCAGCGCCCCCTGTGGTAGTGTAGAGTACTGACTCATAATGAATGTGTATGAGGGAGCCCAGCAGCGCCCCCTGTGGTAGTGTAGAGTACTGACTCATAATGAATGTGTATGAGGGAGCCCAGCAGCGCCCCCTGTGGTAGTGTAGAGTACTGACTCATAATGAATGTGTATGAGGGAGTCCAGCAGCGCCACCTGTGGTAGTGTAGAGTACTGACTCATAATGAATGTGTATGAGGGAGCCCAGCAGTGCCACCTGTGGTAGTGTAGAGTACTGACTCATAATGAATGTGTATGATGGAGCCCAGCAGCGCCCCCTGTGGTAGTGTAGAGTACTGACTCATAATGAATGTGTATGAGGGAGCCCAGCAGCGCCCCCTGTGGTAGTGTAGAGTACTGACTCATAATGAATATGTATGAGGGAGCCCAGCAGCGCCCCCTGTGGTAGTGTAGAGTACTGACCCATAATGAATGTGTATGAGGGAGCCCAGCAGCGCCCCCTGTGGTAGTGTAGAGTACTGACTCATAATGAATGTGTATGAGGGAGCCCAGCAGCGCCCCCTGTGGTAGTGTAGAGTACTGACTCATAATGAATGTGTATGAGGGAGCCCAGCAGCGCCCCCTGTGGTAGTGTAGAGTACTGACTCATAATGAATGTGTATGAGGGAGCCCAGCAGCGCCCCCTGTGGTAGTGTAGAGTACTGACCCATAATGAATGTGTATGAGGGAGCCCAGCAGCGCCCCCTGTGGTAGTGTAAAGTACTGACTCATAATGAATGTGTATGAAGGAGCCCAGCAGCACCCCCTGTGGTAGTGTAGAGTACTGACCCATTATGAATGTGTATGAGGGAGCCCAGCAGCGCCCCCTGTGGTAGTGTAGAGTACTGACCCATAATGAATGTGTATGAGGGAGCCCAGCAGCGCCCCCTGTGGTAGTGTAGAGTACTGACCCATAATGAATGTGTATGAGGGAGCCCAGCAGCACCCCCTGTGGTAGTGTAGAGTACTGGCTCATAATGAATGTGTATGAAGGAGCCCAGCAGCACCCCCTGTGGTAGTGTAGAGTACTGTCCTATAATGAATGTGTATGAGGGAGCCCAGCAGCGCCCCCTGTGGTAGTGTAGAGTACTGACCCATAATGAATGTGTATGAGGGAGCCCAGCAGCGCCCCCTGTGGTAATGTAGAGTACTGACTCATAATGAATGTGTATGAGGGAGCCCAGCAGCGCCCCCTGTGGTAGTGTAGAGTACTGACCCATAATGAATGTGTATGAGGGAGCCCAGCAGCGCCCCCTGTGGTAGTGTAGAGTACTGACCCATAATGAATGTGTATGAGGGAGCCCAGCAGCGCCCCCTGTGGTAGTGTAGAGTACTGGCCCATAATGAATGTGTATGAGGGAGCTGAGGTGCAGTTCAGCAGCCACCATTTTCAGAACACAACATGAGCCAGTGGTAAAGATTTTAGCAAGACTGATCTAGGCTACAGGAGGGTGATCCTCTACAGGAGGGTGATCCTCTACAGGAGGCTGATCCTCTACAGGAGGGTGATCCTCTACAGGAGGTTGATCCTCTACAGGAGGCTGATCCTCTACAGGAGGCCGATCCTCTACAGGAGGCTGATCCTCTACAGGAGGCTGATCCTATCACACAGACAGGTGAGGGGCATGAACCACACACACAAACTCTCTCTCATACACACATATGAGCTGTGTCTGTCTACTGTGCAATTTCAGTTTTTATTATTATTACTATTATATTTGTATTTGATGTGTGGTAGAGTGTTACTACCTTCTTTTCCAGCATCAGGAGCTATAAGGAGCCAGTGTGAGAGCAGGAGCCTCCTGGAGCTGTAGAGGATCACTCTCTGTCTCCTCCCACTGCTGTTCAATTCAAAAGATTAGCTCATTTAGTTCAGTATTTCTCTCCTGTGAGGAGCTGACAGGAAATGCATCATGTGACCTGTGAACTAAATGAACTATATGAGCTGCTGAACTAAATGTATTGAGAATGAATCAGGACGGCCTAGTTCAATCTGATGCATCTCACTGAGCCCAGAAACACTCTCTCTCCCTCATACACACATATGAGCTGTGTCTGTCTACTCTGCAATTTCAGTTTTTATTATTATCATTATTATTATTCTATTTGTATTTGATGTGTGGTCTAGTGTTTTACTACCTCCTTTTCCAGCATCAGGGGCTATAAAGAGCCAGTGTGAGAGCAGGAGCTCCTGGAGCTGTAGAGGATCACTCTCTGTCTCCTCACACTGCTGTTTACTTCATAATGAAGTAATCTCTGTCAGGATGGTGACTACATGAACTAGTTCACTCTGAAGATTAGTTCATTTTGAACTACTCACTCACGAACTACCCATCACTACAGTGTATGCAGGGCTCTGCTGTGCTGGATGAGGGGAAGTAACTGCGCCATTGGGAGCCATGGTCTTGGATTCTGTGAAGGGCTCACAAAGTGAGGTAATGGAGGCTGTAGGCAGACAGGAGACTGAAAGCCATGGACGGACATGTAGCAGATATCCTGGAAAACCTGGGACGAGCAGCAGAGGCACTACCAGTCACAGGCATACAGCAGAAGCCCTGAAGACTGCAGACAGGCTGCAGAGGTACTGACACCCACAGGCAGACAGGTAACTGAGGTAGCCGCAGACGTCCTGGAGACCTCAGACAGGGGCAGACATACTGGAAGCCACAGGCAGATTGGTAGCTGAGGTGCTGGAGGCCACAGATACTCTGGAGATGTTCTGGACGATGCTGAAGTTGGTTTCTTATTCGGCAATTTAGTTTTTTCAGTTTTTTATGCATTTAACAACAAAAATAACACATCACAATAATACAATACAATGCACTGATGTGCCCTAATATACATACACTCAAACTCAGTGTAATGTAAACTAATCTAACACCACATTTACATACCTAGTGATGTCACACATCAAATTCAGATCACTCCAGCCTGGCCCAAACAGGTTCTGGGCATCAGAACTGGCATCAAAGTGGGCAAAACCCCAGTTTTCACAGATTTGAATAAGTAACTGGTGTTTTTGAGGGGTTAAATGGCTTTGGGCCACTGATCTCACACCACATTTACATACCTAGTGATGCCACACATCAAATTCAGATCAAATCTGTGAAAACTGGCCATTTGCCCACTTTGATGCCAGTTCTGATGCCCAGAACCTGTTTGGGCCAGGCTGGAGTGATCTGAATTTGATGTGGGGCATCACTAGGTATGTAAGTGTGGTGTGAGATCAGTGGCCCAAAGCCATTTAACCCCTGAAAAACACCATTTACTTATTCAAATCTGTGAAAAGTGGGTTTTTCACACTTTGATGCCAGTTCTGATGCTCAGAACCTGTTTGGGCCAGGCTGAATTGATCTGAATTTGATGTGTGGCATCACTAGGTATGTAAATGTGGTGTTAGATCAGTGGCCCAAAGCCATTTAACCCCTCAAAAACACCAGTTACTTATTCAAATCTGTGAAAACTGGGATTTTGCCCACTTTGATGCCCGTTCTGATGCCCAGAACCTGTTTGGGTTAGGCTGGAGTGATCTGAATTTGATGTGGGGCATCACTAGGTATGTAATTGTGGTGTGAAATCAGTGGCCCAAAGCCATTTAACCCCTCAAAAACACCAGTTACTTATTCAAATCTGTGAAAACTGGCCATTTGCCCACTTTGATGCCAGTTCTGATGCCCAGAACCTGTTTGGGCCAGGCTGGAGTGATCTGAATTTCATGTGTGGCATCACTAGGTATGTAAGTGTGATGTGAAATCAGTGGCCCAAAGCCATTTAACCTCTCAAAAACACCAGTTACTTATTCATATCTGTGAAAATTGGGATTTTTCCCACTTTGATGCCAGTTCTGATGCCCAGAAACTGTTTGGGCCAGGCTGGAGTGATCTGAATTTGATGTGTGGCATCACTAGGTATGTAAATGTGGTGTGAGATCCGTGGCCCAAAGCCATTTAACCCCTCAAAAACACCAGTTACTTATTCAAATCTGTGAAAACAGGCCATTTCCCCAATTTGATGCTAGTTCTGATGCCCAGAACCTGTTTGGGCCAGGCTGGAGTGATCTGAATTTGATGTGTGGAATCACTAGGTATGTAAATGTGATGTGATATCAGTGGCCCAAAGGCAATTAACCCCTCAAAAACACCAGTTACTTATTCAAATCTGTGAAAACTGGCCATTTGCCCACTTTGATGCCAGTTCTGATGCCCAGAACCTGTTTGGGCCCGGCTGGAGTGATCTGAAATTCATGTGGGGCATCACTAGGTATGTAAATGTAGTGTGAGATCAGTGACCCAAAGCCATTTAACCCTTCAAAAACACCAGTTACTTATTCAAATCTGTGAAAAGTGAGTTTTTCCCACTTTGATGCAAGTTATGATGCCCAGAAACTGTTTGGGCCAGGCTGGAGTGATCTGAATTTGATGTGGGGCATCACTAGGTATGTAAATGTGGTGTGAGATCAGTGGCCCAAAGCCATTTAACCCCTCAAAGACACCAGTTACTTTTCCAAATCTGTGAAAACTGGCCATTTGCCCACTTTGATGCCCGTTCTGATGCCCAGAACCTGTTTGGGCCAGGCTGAATTGATCTGAATTTGATGTGTGGCATCACTAGGTATGTAAATGTGGTGTGAAATCAGTGGCCCAAAGCCATTTAACCCCTCAAAAACACCAGTTACTTATTCAAATCTGTGAAAACTGGCCATTTACCCACTTTGATGCCCGTTCTGATGCCCAGAACCGGTTTGGGCCAGGCTGGAGTGATCTGAATTTGATGTGTAACATCACTAGGTATGTAAATGTGGTGTGAGATCAGTGGCCCAAATCTATTTAACCCCTCAAAAACACCAGTTACTTATTCAAATCTGTAAAATCTGGCCATTTGCCCAGTTTGATGCCAGTTCTGATGCCCGGAACCTTTTTGGGCCAGGCTGGAGTGTTCTTAATTTGATGTGTGGCATCACTAGGTATGTAAATGTGGTGAGAGATCAGTGGCCTAAAGCCATTTAACCCCTCAAAAACATCAGTTACTTATTCAAATCTGTGAAAATTGGCCATTTGCCCACTTTGATGCCAGTTCTGATGCCCAGAACCTGTTTGGGCCAGGCTGGAGTGATCTGAATTTGATGTGTGGCATCACTAGGTATGTAAATGTGGTGTGAGATCCGTGGCCCAAAGCCATTTAACCCCTCAAAAACACCAGTTACTTATTCAAATCTGTGAAAACTGGCCATTTGCCCACTTTGATGCCAGTTCTGATGCCTAGAACCTGTTTGGGCCAAGCTGGAGTGATCTGACATTGATGTGTGGCATCACTAGGTATGTAAATGTGGTGTGAAATGAGTGGAACAAAGCCATTTAACCCCTAAAAGACACCAGTTACTTATTCAAATCTGTGAAAAGTGGGTTTTGCCCACTTTGATGCCAGTTCTGATGCCCAGAACCTGTTTGGGCCAGGCTGAATTGATCTGAATTTGATGTGAGGCATCACTAGGTATGTAAATGTGGTGTGAAATCAGTGGCCCAAAGCCATTTAACCCTTCAAAAACACCAGTTACTTATTCAAATCTGTGAAAACTTGCCATTTGCCCACTTTGATGCCCGTTCTGATTCCCAGAACCTGTTTGAGCCAGGCTGGAGTGATCTGAATTTGATGTGTGGCATCACTAGGTATGTAAATGTGGTGTGAGATCAGTGGCCCAAATCTATTTAACCCCTCAAAAACACCAGTTACTTATTCAAATCTGTAAAATCTGGCCATTTGCCCAGTTTGATGCCAGTTCTGATGCCCAGAACCCCTTTGCGCCAGGCTGGAGTGTTCTTAATTTGATGTGTGGCATCACTAGGTATGTAAATGTGGTGTGAAATCAGTGGCCCAAAGCCATTTAACCCTTCAACAACACCAGTTATTTATTCAAATCTGTGAAAACTGGCCATTTGCCCACTTTGATGCCAGTTCTGATGCCCAGAACCTGTTTGGGCCAGGCTGGATTGATCTGAATTTGATGTGTGGCATCACTAGGTATGTAAATGTGGTGTGAGATCAGTGGCCCAAAGCCATTTAACTCTTCAAAAACACCAGTTACTTATTCAAATCTGTGAAAACTGGGTTTTTCCCACTTTGATGCAAGTTCTGATGCCCAGAACATGTTTGGGCCAGACTGGAATGATCTGAATTTGATGTGTGGCATCACTAGGTATGTAAATGTGGTGTGAAATCCGTGGCCCAAAGCCATTTAACCCCTCAAAAACACCAGTTACTTATTCAAATCTGTGAAAACTGGCCATTTGCCCACTTTGATGCCAGTTCTGATGCCCAGAACCTGTTTGGGCCAGGCTGGAGTGATCTGATCTTGATGTGTGGCTTCACTGGGTATGTAAATGTGGTGTGAGATCAGTGGCCCAAAGCCATTTAACCCCTCAAAGACACCAGTTACTTATTCAAATCTGTGAAAAGTGTCCTTTGCCCACTTTGATGCCAGTTCTGATGCTCAGAACCTTTTTGGGCCAGGCTGAATTGATCTGAATTTGATGTGTGGCATCACTAGGTATGTAAATGTGGTGTGAGATCAGTGGCCCAAAGCCATTTAACCCCTCAAAAACACCAGTTACTTATTCAAATCTGTGAAAACTGGCCATTTGCCCACTTTGATGCCCGTTCTGATGCCCAGAACCTGTTTGGGCCAGGCTTGAGTGATCTGAATTTGATGTGGGGCATCACTAGTTATGTAAATGTGGTGTAAAATCAGTGGCCCAAAGCCATTTAACCCCTCAAAAACACCAGTTACTTATTCAAATCTGTGAAAACAGGCCATTTGCCCACTTTGATGCCAGTTCTGATGCCCAGAACCTGTTTGGGCCAGGCTGGAGTGTTCTTAATTTGATGTGTGGCATCACTAGGTATGTAAATGTGGTGTGAGATCAGTGGCCCAAAGCCATTTAACCCTTCAAAAACACCAGTTACTTATTCAAATCTGTAAAATCTGGCCATTTGCCCAGTTTGATGCCAGTTCTGATGCCCAGAACCCCTTTGGGCCAGGTTGGAGTGATCTGAATTTGATGTGGGGCATCACTAGGTATGTAAATGTGGTGTGAGATCAGTGGCCCAAAGCCATTTAACCCTTCAAAAACACCAGTTACTTATTCAAATCTGTGGAAAGTGGGTTTTTCCTACTTTGATGCAAGTTCTGATGCCCAGAACCTGTTTGGGCCAGGCTGGAGTGATCTGAATTTGATGTGTGGCATCACTAGGTATGTAAATGTGGTGTGGGATCCGAGGCCCAAAGCCATTTAACCCCTCAAAAACACCAGTTACTTATTCAAATCTGTGAAAAGTGAGTTTTTCCCACTTTGATGCCAGTTCTGATGCCCAGAGCCTGTTTGGGCCAGGCTGGAGTGATCTTAATTTGATGTGGGGCATCACTAGGTATGTAAATGTGGTGTGAAATCAGTGGCCCAAAGCCATTTAACCCCTCAAAAACACTGGTTACTTATTCAAATCTGTGAAAACTGGGGTTTTGCCCACTTTGATGCCAGTTCTGATGCCCAGAACCTGTTTGGGCCAGACTGGAGTGATCTGAATTTGATGTGTGGCATCACTAGGTATGCAAATGTGGTGTGAGATCCGTGGCCCAAAGCCATTTAACCCCTCAAAAACACCAGTTACTTATTCAAATCTGTGAAAACAGGCCATTTGCCCACTTTAATGCCAGTTCTGATGCCCAGAACCTGTTTGGGCCAGGCTGGAGTGATCTGAAATTCATGTGTGGCATCACTAGGTATGTAAGTGTGGTGTGAAATCAGGGGCCCAAAGCCATTTAACCTTCAAAAACACCAGTTACTTATTCAAATCTGTGAAAATTGGGATTTTTCCCACTTTGATGCCAGTTCTGATGCCCAGAACCTGTTTGGGCCAGGCTGGAGTGATCTGAATTTGATGTGTGGCATCACTAGGTATGTAAATGTGGTGTGAGATCCGTGGCCCAAAGCCATTTAACCCCTCAAAAACACCAGTTACTTATTCAAATCTGTGAAAACTGGCCATTTGCCCACTTTGATGCCAGTTCTGATGCCCAGAACCTGTTTGGTACAGGCTGGAGTGATCTGACATTGATGTGTGGCATCACTAGGTATGTAAATGTGGTGTGAGATCAGTGGCCCAAAGCCATTTAACCCCTCAAAGACACCAGTTACTTATTCAAAAATGTGAAAACTGGCCATTTACCCACTTTGATGCCCGTTCTGATGCCCAGAACCGGTTTGGGCCAGGCTGGAGTGATCTGAATTTGATGTGTAACATCACTAGGTATGTAAATGTGGTGTGAGATCAGTGGCCCAAATCTATTTAACCCCTCAAAAACACCAGTTACTTATTCAAATCTGTAAAATCTGGCCATTTGCCCAGTTTGATGCCAGTTCTGATGCCCGGAACCTTTTTGGACCAGGCTGGAGTGTTCTTAATTTGATGTGTGGCATCACTAGGTATGTAAATGTGGTGTGAGATCACTGGCCCAAAGCCATTTAACCCCTCAACAACACCAGTTACTTATTCAATTCTGTGAAAACTGGCCATTTGCCCACTTTGATGCCAGTTCTGATGCCCAGAACCTGTTTGGGACAGGCTGGAGTGATCTGAATTTGATGTGTGGCATTACTAGGTATGTAAATGTGGTGTGAGATCAGTGGCCCAAAGCCATTTAACCTTCAAAAACACCAGTTACTTATTCAAATCTGTGAAAAGTGGGTTTTTCCCACTTTGATGCAAGTTCTGATGCCCAGAACCTGTTTGGGCCAGGCTGGAGTGATCTGAATTTGATGTGTGGCATTACTAGGTATGTAAATGTGGTGTTAGATCAGTGGCCCAAAGCCATTTTACCCCTTAAAAACATCAGTTACTTATTCAAATCTGTGAAAACTGACCATTTGCCCACTTTGATGCCAGTTCTGATGCCCAGAACCTGTTTGGGCAAGGCTGAATTGATCTGAATTTGATGTGTGGCATCACTAGGTATGTAAATGTGGTGTGAAATCAGTGGCCCAAAGCCATTTAACCCCTCAAAAACACCAGTTACTTATTCAAATCTGTGAAAACTGGCCATTTGCCCACTTTGATGCCCGTTCTGATACCCAGAACCGGTTTGGGCCAGGCTGGAGTGATCTGAATTTGATGTGTAACATCACTAGGTATGCAAATGTGGTGTGAGATCAGTGGCCCAAATCTATTTAACCCCTCAAAAACACCAGTTACTTATTCAAATCTGTAAAATCTAGCCATTTGCCCAGTTTGATGCCAGTTCTGATGCCCGGAACCTTTTTGGGCCAGGCTGGAGTGTTCTTAATTTGATGTGTGGCATCACTAGGTATGTAATTGTGGTGTGAGATCAGTGGCCCAAAGCCATTTAACCCCTCAACAACACCAGTTACTTATTCAATTCTGTGAAAACTGGCCATTTGCCCACTTTGATGCCAGTTCTGATGCCCAGAACCTGTTTGGGACAGGCTGGAGTGATCTGAATTTGATGTGTGGCATTACTAGGTATGTAAATGTGGTGTGAGATCAGTGGCCCAAAGCCATTTAACCTTCAAAAACACCAGTTACTTATTCAAATCTGTGAAAAGTGGGTTTTTTCCCACTTTGATGCAAGTTCTGATGCCCAGAACCTGTTTGGGCCAGGCTGGAGTGATCTGAATTTGATGTGTGGCATTACTAGGTATGTAAATGTGGTGTTAGATCAGTGGCCCAAAGCCATTTTACCCCTTCAAAACATCAGTTACTTATTCAAATCTGTGAAAACTGACCATTTGCCCACTTTGATGCAAGTTCTGATGCCCAGAACCTGTTTGGGCCAAACTGGAATGATCTGAATTTGATGTGTGGCATCACTAGGTATGTAAATTTGGTGTGAGATCAGTGGCCCAAAGCCATTTAACCCCTCAACAACACCAGTTACTTATTCAATTCTGTGAAAACTGGCCATTTGCCCACTTTGATGCCAGTTCTGATGCCCAGAACCTGTTTGGGACAGGCTGGAGTGATCTGAATTTGATGTGTGGCATTACTAGGTATGTAAATGTGGTGTGAGATCAGTGGCCCAAAGCCATTTAACCTTCAAAAACATCAGTTACATATTCAAATCTGTGAAAAGTGGGTTTTTCCCACTTTGATGCAAGTTCTGATGCCCAGAACCTGTTTGGGCCAGGCTGAATTGATCTGAATTTGATGTGTGGCATCACTACGTATGTAAATGTGGTGTGAGATCAGTGGCCCAAAGCCATTTTACCCCTTAAAAACATCAGTTACTTATTCAAATCTGTGAAAACTGACCATTTGCCCACTTTGATGCCAGTTCTGATGCCCAGAACCTGTTTGGGCAAGGCTGAATTGATCTGAATTTGATGTGTGGCATCACTAGGTATGTAAATGCGGTGTGAAATCAGTGGCGCAAAGCCATTTAACCCCTCAAAAACACCAGTTACTTATTCAAATCTGTGAAAACTGGCCATTTGCCCACTTTGATGCCCGTTCTGATACCCAGAACCGGTTTGGGCCAGGCTGGAGTGATCTGAATTTGATGTGGGGCATCACTAGGTATGTAAATGTTGTGTGAGATCAGTGGCCCAAAGCCATTTTACCCCTTCAAAACATCAGTTACTTATTCAATTCTGTGAAAACTGGCCATTTGCCCACTTTGATGCCAGTTCTGATGCCCAGAACCTGTTTGGGCCAGGCTGGAGTGATCTGAATTTGATGTGTGGCATCACTAGGTATGTAAATGTGGTGTGGGATCAGTGGCCCAAAGCCATTTAACCCCTCTAAAACACCAGTTACTTATTCACATCTGTGAAAACTAGGGTTTTTCCCACTTTGATGCCAGTTCTGATGCCCAGAACCTGTTTGAACCAGGCTGGAGTGATCTGAATTTGATGTGGGGCATTACTAGGTATGTAAATGTGGTGTGAGATCAGTGGCCCAAAGCCATTTAACCCCTCAAAAACACCAGTTACTTATTCAAATCTGTGAAAACTGGGGATTTGCCCACTTTGATGCCAGTTCTGATGCCCAGAACCTGTTTGGGCCAGGCTGTAGTGATCTGAGTTTGATGTGTGGCATCACTAGGTATGTAAATGGGGTGTGAGATCAGTGGCCCAAAGCCATTTAACGCCTCAAAAACACCAGTTACTTATTCAAATCTGTGTAAACTGGCCATTTGCCCAATTTGATGCCAGTTCTGATGCCCAGAACCTTTTTGGGCCAGGCTGGAGTGATTTGAATTTTTTGTGGGGCATTACAAGGTATGTAAATGTGGTGTGACATCAGTGGCCCAAAGCCATTTAACCCCTCAAAACACCAGTTACTTATTCAAATCTGTGAAAACTGGGTTTTTGCCCATTTTGATGCCAGTTCTGATGCCCAGAACCTGTTTGGACCAGGCTGGAGTGATCTGAATTTGATGTGGGGCATCACTAGGTATGTAATTGGTGTGTGAGATCAGTGGCCCAAAGCCATTTAACCCCTCAAAAACACTAATTACTTATTCAAATCTGTGAAAACTGGGGATTTGCCCACTATGATGCCAGTTCTGATGCAAAGAACCTGTTTGGGCAAGGATGGAGTGATCTGAATTTGATGTGGGGCATCACTAGGTATGTAAATGTGGTGTGAGTTCAGTGGCCCAAAGCCATTTTACCCCTCAAAAACACCAGTTACTTATTCAAATCTGTGAAAACTGACCATTTGCCCACTTTGATGCAAGTTCTGATGCCCAGAACCTGTTTGGGCCAGGCTGGAGTGATCTGAATTTGATGTGTGGCATCACTTGGTATGTAAATGTGGTGTGAGATCAGTGGCCCTAAGCTATTTAACCCCTCAAAAACACCAGTTTACTTATTCAAATCTGTGAAAATTGGCTGTGTGCCCATTTTGATGCCAGTTTTGATGCCCAGAACCTGTTTGGGCCAGGCTGGAATGATCTGAATTTGATGTTTCGAATCACCAGGTATGTAAATGTGGTGTGAGATCAGTGGCCCAAAGCCATTTAACGCCTCAAAAACTCCAGTTACTTATTCAAATCTGTGTAAACTGGCCATTTGCCCACTTTGATGCCAGTTCTGATGCCCAGAACCTGTTTGGGCCAGGCTGGAATGATCTGCATTTGATGTGTGGCATCATTAGGTATGTAAATGTGGTGTGAGATCAGTGGCCCAAAGCCATTTAACCCCTCAAAAACACCAGTTACTTATTCAAATCTGTGAAAACTGACCATTTGCCCACTTTGATGCCAGTTCTGATGCCCAGAACCTGTTTGGGCCAGGCTGAAGTGATCTGAATTTGATGTGTGGCATCACTAGGTATGTAAATGTGGTGTGAGATCAGTGGCCCAGAGCCATTTAACCCCTGAAAAACACCATTTACTTATTCAAATCTGTGAAAAGTGGGTTTTTCCCACTTTGATGCCAGTTCTGATGCCCAGAACCTGTTTGGGCCAGGCTGGAGTGATCTGAGTTTGATGTTTGGCATCACCAGGTATGTAAATGTGGTGTGAAATCAGTGGCCCAAAGCCATTTATCCCCTCAAAAACATCAGTTACTTATTCAAATCTGTGAAAACTGGCCATTTGCCCACTTTGATGCCAGTTCTGATGCCCAGAACCTGTTTGGGCCAGGCTGGAGTGATCTGAATTTGATGTGTGGCATCACTAGGTATGTAAATGTGGTGTGAGATCAGTGGCCCAAAGCCATTTAAGTCCTCAAAAACACCATTTACTTATTCAAATCTGTGAAAAGTGGGTTTTTCCCACTTTGATGCCAGTTCTGATGCCCAGAACCTGTTTGGGCCAGGCTGGAGTGATCTGAGTTTGATGTTTGGCATCACCAGGTATGTAAATGTGGTGTGAAATCAGTGGCCCAAAGCCATTTATCCCCTCAAAAACATCAGTTACTTATTCAAATCTGTGAAAACTGGCCATTTGCCCACTTTGATGCCAGTTCTGATGCCCAGAACCTGTTTGGGCCAGGCTGGAGTGATCTGAATTTGATGTGTGGCATCACTAGGTATGTAAATGTGGTGTGAGATCAGTGGCCCAAAGCCATTTAAGTCCTCAAAAACACCAGTTACTTATTCAAATCTGTGAAAACTGGCCATTTGCCCACTTTGATGCCAGTTCTGATGCTCAGAACCTGTTTGGGCCAGGCTGGAGGGATCTGAATTTGATGTGTGGCATCACTAGGTATGTAAATATCATAGAATCATAGTATCATAGTTTTTAAGGTTGAAGGGAGACTCTAAGTCCATCTAGTTCAACCTGTAGCCTAACATGTTGATCCAGAGGAAGGCAAAAAAAACCCCAATGTGGCAAACAAGTTCCAATGGGGAAAAAATTTCCTTCCTGACTCCACATCCGGCAATCAGACTAGTTCCCTGGATCAATACCCTGTCATAAAATCTAATATACATAACTGGTAATATTAAATTTTTCAAGAAAGGCATCCAGGCTCTGCTTAAATGTTAGTAGTGAATCACTCATTACAACATCATGCGGCAGAGAGTTCCATAGTCTCACTGCTCGTACAGTAAAGAATCCTCGTCTGTGATTATGATTAAACCTTCTTTCCTCAAGACGTAGCGGATGCCCCCGTGTTCCAGTCGCAGGCCTAGGTGTAAAAAGATCTTTGGAAAGGTCTCTGTACTGTCCCCTCATATATTTATACATTGTGATTAGATCCCCTTAAGCCTTCGTTTTTCCAGACTAAATAACCCCAAGTTTAATAACCTGTCTTGGTATTGCAGCCCACCCATTCCTCTAATAATCTTGGTCGCTCTTCTCTGCACCCTCTCCAGTTCAGCTATGTCCTTCTTATATATCGGTGACCAGAATTGTACACAGTATTCTAAGTGCGGTCGCACTAGTGACTTGTACAGAGGTAGAACTATATTTTTTTCATGAACACTTATACCTCTTTTAATACATCCCATTATTTTATTAGCCCTGGCAGCAGCTGCCTGACACTGTCCACTAAAGTGAAGTTTACCATCCACCCATACACCGAAGTCTTTTTCTGTGTCTGTTTTACCCAGTGTTCTACAATTAAGTACATAATCATAAATGTTATTTCCTCTACCCAAGTGCATGACCTTACATTTATCTACATTAAACTTCAATTGCCACTTCTCAGCCCAATCCTCCAATTTACATAAATCTCCCTGTAATATAAAATTATCCTCCTCTATATTGATTACCCTGCAGAGTTTAGTATCATCTGCAAATATTGAAATTCTACTCTGCATGCCCCCAACAAGGTCATTTATAAATATGTTGAAAAGAAGCGGGCCCAATACTGACCCCTGTGGTACCCCACTATGAACTGAGACCCAGTCCGAGTACGTACCATTAATAACCACCCTTTGTTTCCTATCACTGAGCCAGTTTTTAACCCAGTTACACATATTTTCCCCTATCCCCATTATTCTCATTTTCTGTACCAACCTTTTGTGTGGCACCGTATCAAAAGCTTTTGAAAAGTCCATATACACAACATCCACTGCATTTCCCTGGTCCAGGCTTGAACTTACCTCTTCATAGAAGCTGATCAAATTAGTTTGACAGGATCGATCCTTCATAAACCCATGTTGATACTCTGTCATAAGGTTATTTTTCTTGAGATACTCCAGTATAGCATCTCTCAAGAAACCCTCAAGGATTTTACCAACCGTAGAGGTTAAACTTACCGGCCTATAATTTCCCGGCTCAGTTTTTGTCCCCTTTTTGAATATTGGCACCACATTTGCTATGCGCCAGTCCTGCGGTACCGACCCTGTTATTAAGGAATCTGAGAAGATTAAAAATAATGGTCTATCTATCACAGAACTCAATTCCTGCAGTACTCTGGGGTGTATGCCATCCGGGCCCGGAGATTTGTCAACCTTAGTGATTTCGAGGCGGCGGCGTACTTCCTGCTGGGTTAAGCAGGTAATATTCAAGGGTGAATTTATGGTATCACTGGTCATGTCATCTGCCATGGCATTTTCTTGTATAAAAACCGTAGAAAAAAAGTCATTCAGCAGGTTGGCTTTACCCTCATCCCCTTCCACCATTTCACCAAGACTATTTTTAAGGGGGCCAACACTATCGCTTTTCAGTTTTTTACTGTTTATGTAGTTAAAGAATATTTTAGGATTATTTTTACTTTCTCTCGCAATGAGTCTCTCTGTCTCAAACTTAGCTAACTTAATTTGCTTTTTACATATAAATATGGTGTGAGATCAGTTGCCCAAAGCCATTTAACCCTTCAAAAACACCAGTTACTTATTCAAATCTGTGAAAACTGGGGTTTTGCATACTTTGATGCCAGTTCTGATGCCCAGAACCTGTTTAGGCCAGGCTGAAGTGATCTGAATTTGATGTGGGGCATCACTAGGTATGTAAATATGGTGTGAAATCAGTGGCCCAAAGCCATTTAACCCCTCAAAACACCAGTTACTTATTCAAATCTGTGAAAGCTGGGGTTTTGCCCATTTTGATGCCAGTTCTGATGCTCAGAACCTGTTTGGGCCAAGCTGGAGGGATCTGAATTTGATCTGGGGAATCACTAGGTATGTAAATATGGTGTGTAATCAGTGGCCCAAAGCCATTTAACTCCTCAAAACACCAGTTACTTATTCAAATCTGTGAAAAGTGGCTGTGTGCCCACTTTGATGCCAGTTTTGATGCCCAGAACCTGTTTGGGTCAGGCTGAAGTTATTTGAATTTGATGTGTTTCATCATTAGGTATGTAAATGTGGTGTGAGATCAGTGGCCCAAAGCCATTTAACCTCTCAAAAACACCAGTTACTTATTCAAATCTGTGAAAACTGGGGTTTTGCCCACTTTGATGCCAGTTCTGATACCCAGAACCTGTTTGGGCCAGGCTGAAGTGATCTGAATTTGATGTGAAGCATCACTAGGTATGTAAATGTGGTGTGAGATCAGTGACCAAAAGCCATTTAACCCCTCAAAAACACCAGTTACTTATTCAAATCTGTGAAAACTGGGGTTTTGCCCACTTTGATGCCAGTTCTGATGCCCAGAACCTGTTTGGGCCAGGCTGGAAGGATCTGAATTTGATATGGGGCATCACTAGGTATGTAATTGTGGTGTTAGATCAGTGGCCCAAAGCCATTTAACCCCTCAAAAACACCAGTTACTTATTCAAATCTGTGAAAACTGGGATTTTGCCCACTTTGATGCCAGTTCTGATGCCCAGAACCTGTTTGGGCCAGGCTGGATTGATCTGAATTTGATGTGGGGCATCACTAGGTATGTAAATGTGGTGTGAGATCAGTGGCCCAAAGCCATTTAACCCCTCAAAAACACCAGTTACTTATTCAAATCTGTGAAAACTGGGTTTTTCCCCACTTTGATGCCAGTTCTGATGCCCAGAACCTGTTTGGGCCAGGCTGGAAGGATCTGAATTTGATATGGGGCATCACTAGGTATGTAAATGTGGTGTGAAATCAGTGGCCCAAAGCCATTTAACCCCTCAAAAACACCAGTTACTTTTTCAAATCTGTGAAAACTGGGGTTTTGCCCATTTTGATGCCAGTTCTGATACCCAGAACCTGTTTGGGCCAGGCTGGAGTGATCTGAATTTGATGTGTGGCATCACTAGGTATGTGAATGTGTTGTGAGATCAGTGGCCCAAAGCCATTTAACCCCTCAAAAACACCAGTTACTTATTCAAATCTGTGAAAACTGGGGTTTTGCCCACTTTGATGCCAGTTCTGATGCCCAGATCCTGTTTGGGCCAGACTGGAGGGATCTGAATTTGATGTGGGGCATCACTAGGTATGTAAGTCTTGTTTAAGATCAGTGGCCCAAAGCCATTTAACCCCTCAAAAACACCAGTTACTTATTCAAATCTGTGAAAACTGGGGTTTTGCCCATTTTGATGCCAGTTCTGATGCTCAGAACCTGTTTGGGCCAGGCTGGAGGGATCTGAATTTGATCTGGGGCATCACTAGGTATGTAAATATGGTGTGAAATCAGTGGCCCAAAGCCATTTAACCCCTCAAAAACACCAGTTACTTATTCAAATCTGTGAAAAGTGGGTTTTTTCCACTTTGATGCCAGTTCTGATGCCCAGAACCTGTTTGGGCCAGGCTGAAGTTATTTGAATTTGATGTGTTTCATCATTAGGTATGTAAATGTGGTGTGAGATCAGTGGCCCAAAGCCATTTAACCGCTCAAAAACACCAGTTACTTATTCAAATCTGTGAAAACTGGGGTTTTGCCCACTTTGATGCCAGTTCTGATACCCAGAACCTGTTTGGGCCAGGCTGAAGTGATCTGAATTTGATGTGTGGCATCACCAGGTATGTAAATGTGGTGTGAGATCAGTGACCCAAAGCCATTTAACCCCTCAAAAACACCAGTTACTTATTCAAATCTGTGAAAACTGGGGTTTTGCCCACTTTGATGCCAGTTCTGATGCCCAGAACCTGTTTGGGCCAGGCTGGAAGGATCTGAATTTGATATGGGGCATCACTAGGTATGTAATTGTGGTGTTAGATCAGTGGCTCAAAGCCATTTAACCCCTCAAAAACACCAGTTACTTATTCAAATCTGTGAAAACTGGGATTTTGCCCACTTTGATGCCAGTTCTGATGCCCAGAACCTGTTTGGGCCAGGCTGAAGTTATTTGAATTTGATGTGTTTCATCACTAGGTATGTAAATGTGGTGTGAGATCAGTGGCCCAAAGCCATTTAACCCCTCAAAAACATCAGTTACTTATTCAAATCTGTGAAAACTGGGGTTTTGCCCACTTTGATGCCAGTTCTGATGCCCAGAACCTGTTTGAGCCAGGCTGGATTGATCTGAATTTGATGTGGGGCATCACTAGGTATGTAAATGTGGTGTGAGATCAGTGGCCCAAAGCCATTTAACCCCTCAAAAACACCAGTTACTTATTCAAATCTGTGAAAACTGGGGTTTTGCCCACTTTGATGCCAGTTCTGATGCCCAGAACCTGTTTGGGCCAGGCTGGATTGATCTGAATTTGATGTGGGGCATCACTAGGTATGGAAATGTGGTGTGAGATCAGTGGCCCAAAGCCATTTAACCCCTCAAAAACACCAGTTACTTATTCAAATCTGTGAAAACTGGGGTTTTGCCCACTTTGATGCCAGTTCTGATGCCCAGAACCTGTTTGGGCCAGAGTGAAGTGATCTGAATTTGATGTGGGGCATCACTAGGTATGTAAATGTGGTGTGAGATCAGTGGCCCAAAGCCATTTAACCCCTCAAAAACACCAGTTACTTATTCAAATCTGTGAAAACTGGGGTTTTGCCCACTTTGATGCCAGTTCTGATACCCAGAACCTGTTTGGGCCAGGCTGAAGTGATCTGAATTTGATGTGGGGCATCACTAGGTATGTAAATGGGGTGTGAGATCAGTGGTTTAAAGCCATTTAACCCCTCAAAAACACCAGTTACTTATTCAAATCTGTGAAAATTGGGGTTTTGCCCATTTTGATGCCAGTTCTGATGCTCAGAACCTGTTTGGGCCAGGCTGGAGGGATCTGAATTTGATCTGGGGCATCACTAGGTATGTAAATATGGTGTTAGATCAGTGGCCCAAAGCCATTTAACCCCTCAAAAACACCAGTTGCTTATTCAAATCTGTGAAAACTGGGGTTTTGCCCACTTTGATGCCAGTTCTGATACCCAGAAACTGTTTGGGCCAGGCTGAAGTGATCTGAATTTGATGTGAAGCATCACTAGGTATGTAAATGTGGTGTTAGATCAGTGGCCCATAGACATTTAACCCCTCAAAAACACCAGTTACTTATTCAAATCTGTAAAAACTGGGGTTTTGCCCCCTTTGATGCCAGTTCTGATGCCCAGAACCTGTTTGGGCCAGGCTGGAAGGATCTGAATTTGATATGGGGCATCACTAGGTATGTAAGTGTGGTGTTAGATCAGTGGCCCAAAGCCATTTAACCCCTCAAAAACACCAGTTACTTTTTCAAATCTGTGAAAACTGGGGTTTTGCCCATTTTGATGCCAGTTCTGATACCCAGAACCTGTTTGGGCCAGGCTGGAGTGATCTGAATTTGATGTGTGGCATCACTAGGTATGTAAATGTGGTGTGAGATCAGTGGCCCAAAGCCATTTAACCCCTCAAAAACACCAGTTACTTATTCAAATCTGTGAAAACTGGGGTTTTGCCCACTTTGATGCCAGTTCTGATGCCCAGATCCTGTTTGGGTCAGACTGGAGGGATCTGAATTTGATGTGGGGCATCACTAGGTATGTAAGTGTTGTTTGAGATCAGTGGCCCAAAGCCATTTAACCCCTCAAAAACACCAGTTACTTATTCAAATCTGTGAAAACTGGGGTTTTGCCCATTTTGATGCCAGTTCTGATGCTCAGAACCTGTTTGGGCCAGGCTGAAGTGAGCTGAATTTGATGTGGGGCATCACTAGGTATGTAAATATGGTGTGAAATCAGTGGCCCAAAGCCATTTAACCCCTCAAAAACACCAGTTACTTATTCAAATCTGTGAAAAGTGGGTTTTTTCCACTTTGATGCCAGTTCTGATGCCCAGAACCTGTTTGGGCCAGGCTGAAGTTATTTGAATTTGATGTGTTTCATCATTAGGTATGTAAATGTGGTGTGAGATCAGTGGCCCAAAGCCATTTAACCGCTCAAAAACACCAGTTACTTATTCAAATCTGTGAAAACTGGGGTTTTGCCCATTTTGATGCCAGTTCTGATGCTCAGAACCTGTTTGGGCCAGGCTGGAGGGATCTGAATTTGATCTGGGGCATCACTAGGTATGTAAATATGGTGTGAAATCAGTGGCCCAAAGCCATTTAACCCCTCAAAAACACCAGTTACTTATTCAAATCTGTGAAAGAAGGGAATTTTGTTACTTACCGTAAATTCCTTTTCTTCTAGCTCTTATTGGGAGACCCAGACGATTGGGGTATAGCTACTGCCCTCTGGAGGCCACACAAAGCACTACATCAAAAGTGCAAGGCCCCTCCCCCTCTGGCTATACCCCCCCCGTGATATCACGGGTTCTCCAGTTTTAGTGCCAAAGCAAGAAGGAGGAAGCCAATAACTGGTTTAAACAAATTAACTCCGAATAACATCGGAGAACTGAAAAACCGTTCAACATGAACAACATGTGTACCCGCAAACAACAAAAAAACATCCCGAAGGACAACAGGGCGGGTGCTGGGTCTCCCAATAAGAGCTAGAAGAAAAGGAATTTACGGTAAGTAACAAAATTCCCTTCTTCTTCAGCGCTCTATTGGGAGACCCAGACGATTGGGACGTCCAAAAGCTGTCCCTGGGTGGGTAAAGAAATACCTCATGTTAGAGCTGCAAAACAGCCCTCCCCTACGGGGGTGTCACTGCCGCCTGCAGGACTCTTCTACCTAAGCTGGCATCCGCCGAAGCATAGGTATGCACCTGATAATGCTTGGTGAAAGTGTGCAGACTGGACCAGGTAGCTGCCTGGCACACCTGTTGAGCCGAAGCCTGGTGACGAAATGCCCAGGACGCACCCACGGCTCTGGTTGAGTGGGCTTTTAGCCCTGAAGGAACCGGAAGCCCCGCAGAACGGTAGGCCTCTAGAATTGGTTTTTTGATCCATCGAGCCAGGGTGGCTTTAGAAGCCTGCAACCCCTTGCGCGGACCAGCGACAAGGACAAAAAGTGCATCGGCACGGCGCATGGGCGCCGTGCGGGAAATGTAGATTCTGAGTGCTCTCACCAGATCTAGCAAACGTAAGTCCTTTTCATACCGGTGAACCGGATGAGGACAAAACGAAGGCAAGGATATATCCTGATTAAGATGAAAAGAGGATACGACCTTAGGGAGAAACTCCGGAATAGGGCGCAGCACTACCTTGTCCTGGTGGAACACCAGGAAGGGAGCCTTGGATGACAGAGCTGCCAGCTCAGACACTCGCCGAAGCGATGTGATCGCAACAAGAAACGCCACTTTCTGTGACAGCCGAGAAAAGGAAACTTCCTTCAGAGGCTCGAAGGGCGGCTTCTGGAGAGCAACTAGTACCCTGTTCAGATCCCATGGATCTAACGGCCGCTTGTACGGGGGCACAATATGACAGACCCCCTGCAGGAACGTGCGCACCTTAGAAAGACGTGCTAGACGCTTCTGAAAAAACACGGATAGTGCCGAAACTTGCCCTTTAAGGGAGCTGAGCGACAAGCCCTTTTCTAACCCCGATTGCAGGAAGGAAAGAAACTTGGGCAATGCAAATGGCCAGGGAGACACTCCCTGAGCAGAGCACCAGGATAAGAAAATCTTCCACGTTCTGTGGTAGATCTTAGCCGAATTCGACTTTCTAGCTTGTCTCATTGTGGCAACGACTCCTTGAGATAATCCTGCAGATGCTAGGATCCAGGACTCAATGGCCACACAGTCAGGTTCAGGGCCGCAGAATTCTGATGGAAAAACGGCCCTTGGGACAGTAAGTCTGGTCGGTCTGGCAGTGACCACGGTCGACCGATCGTGAGATGCCACAGATCCGGATACCACGACCTCCTCGGCCAGTCTGGAGCGACGAGTATGATGCGGCTGCACTCGGATCTGATCTTGCGTAGCACTCTGGGCAAGAGCGCCAGAGGCGGAAACACGTATGGGAGCTGAAACTGCGACCAATCTTGAACCAAGGCGTCTGCCGCCAGAGCTCTTTGATCGCGCGACCTCGCCATGAATGCCGGGACCTTGTTGTTGTGCCGGGATGCCATTAGGTCGACGTCCGGCACTCCCCAGCGGCGACAGATTTCCTGAAACACGTCCGGGTGAAGGGACCATTCCCCTGCGTCCATGCCCTGGCGACTGAGGAAGTCTGCTTCCCAGTTTTCTACGCCTGGGATGTGAACCGCGGATATGGTGGATGCTGTGTCCTCCACCCACATTAGAATGCGCCGGACTTCTTGGAAGGCTTGCCGACTGCGCGTCCCTCCTTGGTGGTTGATGTATGCCACCGCTGTGGAGTTGTCCGATTGGATTCGGATCTGCTTCCCTTCCAGCCACTGTTGGAAGGCCAGTAGAGCAAGATACACTGCTCTGATCTCCAGAACATTGATCTGAAGGGTGGACTCCTGCGGAGTCCACGTCCCCTGAGCCCTGTGGTGGAGAAATACCGCTCCCCACCCTGACAGACTCGCATCTGTCGTGACTACTGCCCAGGATGGGGGCAGGAAGGATCTTCCCTGAGACAATGAGGTGGGAAGGAGCCACCATTGTAGGGAGTCCTTGGCCGTCTGGGAAAGCGAGACTTTCCTGTCCAGTGACGTTGACTTCCCGTCCCATTGGCGGAGAATGTCCCATTGAAGTGGGCGCAGATGAAATTGCGCAAAGGGAACTGCTTCCATGGCTGCCACCATCTTCCCTAGGAAATGCATGAGGCGCCGCAAGGGATGCAACTGGCCCTGGAAAAGAGATTGCACCCCTGTCTGTAGTGACCGCTGCTTGTTCAGCGGAAGCTTCACTATCGCTGCTAGAGTATGAAACTCCATGCCAAGATACGTTAGTGATTGAGTCGGTGATAGGATCGACTTTGGAAAGTTGATGATCCATCCGAAAGACTGTAGGGTCTCCAGCGTAGCATTCAGGCTGTGCTGACATGCCTCTTGAGAGGGAGCTTTGACCAATAAAACGTCTAGGTAAGGGATCACCGAGTGTCCCTGAGAGTGCAAGACTGCTACCACCGCCGCCATGACCTTGGTGAAGACCCGTGGGGCTGTCGCCAGACCAAATGGCAGAGCTACGAACTGAAAATGGTCGTCTCCTATCACAAAACGTAGAAAACGTTGATGTTCTGTAGCAATTGGCACGTGGAGATAAGCATCTTTGATGTCTATTGAGGCAAGGAAGTCTCCTCTGGACATTGAGGCAATGACAGAACGCAGGGTTTCCATCCGGAACTTCCTGGCGTGCACATGTTTGTTGAGCCGTTTTAGGTCCAGAACAGGACGGAACGAGCCGTCCTTTTTTGGAACCACAAAGAGATTGGAGTAAAACCCTTGCCCTTGTTCCTGAGGAGGGACTGGGATCACCACTCCTTCCGCTCTTAGGGAGTCCACCGCCTGCAGCAGAGCATCTGCTCGGTCTGGATGTGGGGAGGTTCTGAAGAACCGAGCTGGAGGACGAGAATTGAACTCGATTCTGTACCCGCGAGACAAAATGTCCGTCACCCACCGGTCTTTGACCTGTGACATCCAAATGCCGGAAAAACGGGAGAGCCTGCCCCCAACCGGCGATGCGGAGGGAGGGGGCTGGAAGTCATGAGGTAGCCGCTTTGGAAGCGGTACCTCCATTTGCTTTCTTGGGGCGCGTGTGAGCCCGCCACGAATCTGAGTTTCTTTGCGTCCTCTGAGTCCCTTTGGACGAGGTAAATGGTGTCTTGCCCGAACCTCGAAAGGACTGAAACCTCTGCTGCCACTTTTTCTGCTGAGGTTTGGTTGTTCTGGGTTGTGGTAAAGAGGAGTCTTTACCCTTGGACTGCTTAATGATATCAGCCAATGGCTCACCAAACAGTCTATCTCTAGATAAAGGCAAACTGGTTAAACATTTTTTGGAACCAGCATCTGCTTTCCAGTCCTTTAACCACAAGGCTCTGCGCAAAACTACCGAATTGGCGGACGCCATTGAGGTGCGACTGGTAGATTCTAGGACCGCATTGATAGCGTAAGACGCAAACGCCGACATCTGCGTGGTAAGATGCGCCACTTGCGGCACCGCTGGATGTATGATAGCATCCACTTTTGCTAAGCCAGCTGAAATAGCCTGGAGTGCCCATACGGCTGCGAATGCCGGAGCAAACGACGCGCCGATAGCTTCATAGACAGATTTTAACCAAAGGTCCATCTGTCTGTCATTGGCATCTTTAAGTGAAGCGCCATCCTCCACTGCAACTATGGACCTAGCTGCGAGTTTGGAAATCGGGGGGTCTACCTTTGGACACTGTGTCCAGCGCTTGACCACCTCAGGGGGGAAAGGGAAACGCGTATCTTTAGATCGTTTAGAGAAACGCCTTTCTGGGTGAGCGTCGTGCTTCTGGATTGATTCTCTGAAGTCAGAGTGATCCAAGAAAGCACTCAATTTACGCTTGGGATAAAGGAAACGAAACTTCTCCTGCTCTGCCGCTGCCTCTTCTGCTGAAGGGGCTGGGGGAGAAATATCCAACAGCCTATTGATGGCTGAGATAAGGTCGTTTACCATGGCATCCCCATCAGGGGTATCCAGGTTGAGAGGGGTTCCAGGAATGGATTCCTGATCACTCTCATCAGACACATCACAGGGAGACTGATTGCGCTGAGACCCTGAGCAGTGTGATGACGTCGAGGGTCTTTCCCAGCGAGCTCGCTTAGGGTGGCTGGGGCTATCATCTGAGTCATAATCCTCGGCCTGTGAAGCCGGGGACCCCCCTGTGGGCTGGATTAATTCCAAGTGAGGGGGACCTGAGGACAGAGGCCTCGCCGTGCCCAAAGACTGAGCCCCATGCATAGATTGCAAGGTTTCAAGGATTTTTGCCATAGACAGAGACATATTATCAGCAAAAACTGCAAAGTCTGTCCCTGTCACCGGGGCAGAACTTACAAGCGTCTCAGCCTGGGACACTACCTCTCCTGACTCCGGCTGGCGAAGCAGCACCGGGTCGGAGCATTGCACACAATGGGAGCCTGCTGGTAGATCAGCCCCACATGCAGCACACGCAGTACACACAGCCCTGGCCTTGGCAGCCTTGCGTTTTGAGGATGGCATGTTGCTGCTTCCACAGAGTGATCTGGGAGAGCAGCCAGAAGCGACCTCACAGTGCAAGAAAAACAATATCTCTATATCTGTACACAGTACACCGATACACCGTGAGGCACTAGAGGGACCAGCACAGAAAAATCGCTTACCGCCCGCTTAAAAAGCGGGTGTGTGGTCGCCAGATAGCCCCTAGTCCAGGTCTCCCAGAGCCTTGCGTCCTTCCTCCAGCCAGACTGCATGTAATGGCTGCCGGCGTCCTGAGAGGAAGGGGGGCGGGCCCTGGGCGTTCCTGGCTAAGAGCGGGAAGCCTGCTTCCCTCTGTGCCTAGTGTGAGGGCTGGAGCATGTAAATCAGGCTCCAGCCCTCGTCGCTGCTAGCGAACAGCGTCTCTCCCCTACCCTGAATGACAGGGTGGGGGCGGGAACGAATCGGAGCTGCCGGCGTCCTAGGCCCAAAAAGCCGGGGACTCAATTTATAACCGCCGCCGCCGTAAAAGCGCGGACGGCGGATCCCCAGCGCACCACAAGTCACAGCAGCGCCGCCCGGTCCAGAGGGGGTCGGCGCTGCGTTCCCATACACAAAAAATCCCCCAGTAATCTGTAGGGACACTAACTCCAACGTTGCGGTCCCCGGCGCACTACAACACCCAGCCAGCCCGGAGTGTGTCTGTGCCTGCCGGGGACACAGAGTACCTGTATGATGCAGGGCCTGTCCCTGATCGTACTCCTGCTCCGTCTCCATCAGGTTCTAATGGGTCTGTGGATGGAGCCCGGCGTCAGAGCTGAGAGGCCGGCAGGATCCCACTTCCACAGAGCCCTACCAGGGGATGTGGAAGGAAAACAGCATGTCAGGCTCCAGCCCTGTACCAGCAATAGGTACCTCAACCTTACAACACCATCCAGGGGTGAGAAGGGAGCATGCTGGGGACACTATATGTGTCCTCTTTTCTTCCATCCGACATAGTCAGCAGCTACTGCTGACTAAAATCTGTGGAGCTATGCATGGAATGTCTGACCTCCTTCGCACACAAAGCTAAAACTGGAGAACCCGTGATATCACGGGGGGGGTATAGCCAGAGGGGGAGGGGCCTTGCACTTTTGATGTAGTGCTTTGTGTGGCCTCCAGAGGGCAGTAGCTATACCCCAATCGTCTGGGTCTCCCAATAGAGCGCTGAAGAAAGTGGGTTTTTTCCACTTTGATGCCAGTTCTGATGCCCAGAACCTGTTTGGGCCAGGCTGAAGTTATTTGAATTTGATGTGTTTCATCATTAGGTATGTAAATGTGGTGTGAGATCAGTTGCCCAAAGCCATTTAACCGCTCAAAAACACCAGTTACTTATTCAAATCTGTGAAAACTGGGGTTTTGCCCACTTTGATGCCAGTTCTGATACCCAGAACCTGTTTGGGCCAGGCTGAAGTGATCTGAATTTGATGTGAAGCATCACTAGGTATGTAAATGTGGTGTGAGATCAGTGACCCAAAGCCATTTAACCCCTCAAAAACACCAGTTACTTATTCAAATCTGTGAAAACTGGGATTTTGCCCACTTTGATGCCAGTTCTGATGCCCAGAACCTGTTTGGGCCAGGCTGAAGTTATTTGAATTTGATGTGTTTCATCACTAGGTATGTAAATGTGGTGTGAGGTCAGTGGCCCAAAGCCATTTAACCCCTCAAAAACACCAGTTACTTATTCAAATCTGTGAAAACTGGGGTTTTGCCCACTTTGATGCCAGTTCTGATGCCCAGAACCTGTTTGGGCCAGGCTGGATTGATCTGAATTTGATGTGGGGCATCACTAGGTATGTAAATGTGGTGTGAGATCAGTGGCCCAAAGCCATTTAACCCCTCAAAAACATCAGTTACTTATTCAAATCTGTGAAAACTGGGGTTTTGCCCACTTTGATGCCAGTTCTGATGCCCAGAACCTGTTTGGGCCAGACTGGAATGATCTGAATTTGATGTGGGGCATCACTAGGTATGTAAATGTGGTGTGAGATCAGTGGCCCAAAGCCATTTAACCCCTCAAAAACACCAGTTACTTATTCAAATCTGTGAAAACTGGGGTTTTGCCCACTATGATGCCAGTGCTGATGCCCAGAACCTGTTTGGGCCAAACTGTAGTGATGTGAATTTGATGTGCGGCATCACTAGGTATGTAAATATGGTGTGAGATCAGTTGCCCAAAGCCATTTAACCCCTCAAAAACACCAGTTACTTATTCAAATCTGTGAAAACTGGGGTTTTGCCCACTTTGATGCCAGTTCTGATACCCAGAACCTGTTTGGGCCAGGCTGAAGTGATCTGAATTTGATGTGGGGCATCACTAGGTATGTAAATGGGGTGTGAGATCAGTGGCCCAAAGCCATTTAACCCCTCAAAAACACCAGTTACTTATTCAAATCTGTGAAAACTGGGTTTTTCCCCACTTTGATGCCAGTTCTGATGCCCAGAACCTGTTTGGGCAAGGCTGGAAGGATCTGAATTTGATATGGGGCATCACTAGGTATGTAAGTGTGGTGTTAGATCAGTGGCCCAAAGCCATTTAACCCCTCAAAAACACCAGTTACTTATTCAAATCTGTGAAAACTGGGTTTTTCCCCACTTTGATGCCAGTTCTGATGCCCAGAACCTGTTTGGGCCAGGCTGGAGTGATCTGAATTTGATGTGTGGCATCACTAGGTATGTAAATATGGTGTGAGATCAGTTGCCCAAAGCCATTTAACCCCTCAAAAACACCAGTTACTTATTCAAATCTGTGAAAACTGGGGTTTTGCCCACTTTGATGCCAGTTCTGATGCCCAGAACCTGTTTGGGCCAGGCTGAAGTGATCTGAATTTGATGTGGGGCATCACTAGGTATGTAAATGTGGTGTGAGATCAGTGGCACAAAGCCATTTAACCCCTCAAAAACACCAGTTACTTATTCAAATCTGTGAAAACTGGGGTTTTGCCCATTTTGATGCCAGTTCTGATGCTCAGAACCTGTTTGGGCCAGGCTGGAGGGATCTGAATTTGATCTGGGGCATCACTAGGTATGTAAATGTTGTGTGAGATCAGTGGCCCAAAGCCATTTAACCCCTCAAAAACACCAGTTACTTATTCAAATCTGTGAAAACTGGGGTTTTGCCCACTTTGATGCCAGTTCTGATGCCCAGAACCTGTTTGGGCAGGATAGAGGGATCTGAATTTGATGTATGGCATCACTACATATGTAAATGTGGTGTGAGATCAGTGGCCCAAAGCCATTTAACCCTTTCACTAACATACCTTCGTGCCCACTTTGATGCCCATTTTTTTGCCAGTTTTATAAGTTTCGCAGCTGAGTTTCAGTGTATTTATATTAGGGCACATTAGTGCATTGTATTTTATTATTGTCATGTGTTATTTTTGTTGTTAAATGCATAAAAAACTGAGAAAACTAAATTGCCGAATAAGAAACCAACTTCAGCCCCGAATAAGAAACTGGACGAATAAGAAACTAACTTCAGCATCGTATGTTAGTGATCGTTTCACAGTTGGCAGCGTTGTGATGTAACACTCTGAATTGATTGTTTATCCACGTTGTAGGAAATCCCCGTGGATAACGCCATCTGCGCCTCAAACACTGAGGCCAGGATTTCCCGGCTGAGGACGATGTCTTGGATGTCTTTTTCTGGCCCGAGCCTTTGTGCTGATATTCCATGGACGGACGTTTCGGCTCCGGTCCGTAGTGGTGTACACAAGCTTCGTCTCCTGTCACAATTGAATGCAGAAAGGCGTCACCTTCATTCTCGTAACGTGAGAGGATTTCCTGGGAAATGTCCAGTCTGTGGCTTTCATGTCAGACGTCAGCATCCGGGGCAGCCATCGTGCACAGATCTTCCCATAACCAAGCAGAGTAATAATGTGACTAATAATGTGACTACACGTTCCTGTGAAATGCCGATTGTGCTTACAATTTCTCTCTGAGTGACATGACCATCATCCTGAATCTGTCTACGTTTTCCATGTGTAACTCCGTGGTTGCGGTCACAGGACGTCCAACTCTTTCTTTGTCACACAAGTCAGACGTTCCCGCCTCAACATCTTAAATCTTACTACTGGCCCAACGACGCACAGTGCACATCAGCACAATCACAGTCAGTTCAAAGGCAGGCAACTAGACTACTACAAGGAATGGAGGCCTCCCATATGATGAGAGGTTGAAAAAGTTAGATATGTTTAGCTTAGAAAAAAGACGTCTCAGAGGAGATCTCATTTATATGTTGTGAAGATGTAATTTACCCTCTCACTGTATATGCTGTACAGATTCCTATTTCAAGCTGGGTTCATTGTCTTATTTGAACTACTTCTGTGTACATTTCTATTGTTGTAGGTAATCACCCCCTAAAATGCAAGGTTATATCCTCCTGAGGCACTTCCATCCCTGGGAGTAGGGGGAGGTGGGCCTAGAGTCCAACTAGTGTAAACTCTGCTTACCTGGGAGATTCAGGCAGAGTGAGCTGAAACTTGAAGAGAGCAGGAGCTCCAGCCTGGGTGGCTGTGGACACGGACGGAGCTAGGCCTGTGTGGCGGCCCGTGGGATTGTGTGGAACTCTTTGGACTACTGTAAGGACGATTGCTTTGTAATCCGGTCCGAGGATTGTCGGGAAGGGCCCCCGAATCTGTATTACGTGGACTTATCGTGTGCTGTTCCAGTGTTCTTGTGAATAAACCTGTTGTATCGTTCCTCGGCCTGTTGTCTCTCCTTGCTCTGCTGTACACCCCGTCACAAACTGGTTGGCAGAGCTGGGATCAGAGCAGAAGGAATGGAGGACAATGGCTCAACATCAGGAACCAGCACTGCAGAGTACAAGACCTGGACTTTGGGGAGCCTGCAATCAAAGGCCCTTGAAGTAGGAGTTCGTTTCAAAGGACTCTCCAAGGAGCAGCTGATTGAGGCGCTAGAAGGAGTCTGCTCGCAAAATGACGTGGAGGAAGGATCCTCACAGCAAAGGGAGGAAAGACGGGAGCTGGAGGTGAATACCCAAAAAAGTCAATGGGTTGTGTGGTACAAGGAAAAGATGGCACTGCTTGGAGATGAGGCCACCATAGAAGATAAGAGGGAGGCCATGCGTGGAGCTGAAGAGAAGGAGCGCAGGATGGAGGAGATGGCATTGCTGGATAAGCAGCTCGCTGTGGAAGCCGCGAGAGGTTCCAGACAGACTGTAACCCAGCACCCATCATGAGGGAACTTCCCAGGGTGTCCCGCAAAGACTTTAAGCCGTTTAATGAGGCTGCAGGCGACATTGAGGGCTTCTTCCAGGACTTTGAGCATCAGTGTCGATTAATGGAAGTCCCGGACAGGGAGCGTGTCCGGCATCTGGTTGGGCTCCTAGAGGGGGGAGCTGCTGAAGCCTATAGAGCTATGGACCCTCGGTGGAACTGTGAGTATGCGGATATTAAACAGACTATTCTAGAACATTATGCTGTGACCCCAGACACTTACAGGACTCAGTTCCGTGCTTTAGCCTGTGATGGGGAAGTGTCTTTTAAGATATATGCTCATAGACTCAAACAAATATGTAATCGCTGGCTGGAGGCAGAGGAGGCCTTATCTTGGGGGACCTTCCTGCAGGTCATCCTAAAAGAACAATTCTTTGCCCAGTGCCCCGCTGAGATCCGGGAATGGGTGCGTGAGAGAAAACCAGCGACAGTGGAGGAAGCTGCTGCTCTCGCTGATGAGGCTCTCACCATCAAGCCTCAGTGGAGGGTTCTGTTGGAGGATGGAGAGACGCCTAACAGCTCCACAACACCGGATGCCCCCAGTTATTCTGTCCCCATTGTTCCCCGTTCCTCTAAGCCACCACATGTTGATACCCGTGTTAATGTGCCTCCAGTTGCTTCTACTGCACTTTCTGGAATACGCCGGGGAGAGGAAGTAACAGAGCGCAGGTGTTATGTTTGTAGGCATCCCGGGCATTTGCAGGCCTCATGCCCAGCCAGGCCATGGAGGAATCATCCTCAAACCCCTACAGCACCTTCAGGTGGGAGCCGGCCTCCAAGTTCCCCTACCCCTTACCCAAGAGGACGCCTTGGATGGAGGGAGACCCAGCTCAGATGCTATCAATGTGGACAGCCAGGGCATCGGCAAGTCTCCTGCCCAGCTGTTCAAATGTGGACTGATCCTGCGCCCGATCGGATTGTTAATTATTTACAGCCCAGCGCCATGGAGGAAGATGTGGCACCGCTATGTGAGGACTGGCCTAGTGACTCAGTCCCCCATGTTGCACCACCAGGAGTTTACGGGGTGCGACCTGCAGTTATGACGACTTCTGCTCATCGAGGTAAGCACTTGCAGGAGGTTGTGCTGGATGGACAGAGACTTGTTGGATTTTGTGACTCGGGTGCTTTCCTCACACTGGCTGATCCCCGAGTGGTTCGGCCTGAGGCAATCCATAGAGGACCTGGGATTGTCATTGAACTGGCTGGTGGACAATGGAGGACTATTCCCACAGCCACTGTGGATCTGAGCTTTGGTTTTGGGGTCAGGCGATGTGTGGTTGGGGTGATGGGTGGTCTGCCTGCAGCTGTTCTCCTGGGCAATGATGTGGGAGAGCTACGATGCCAATTCGTGGCTGCATGAAGCCACATGTAAGTAACGCTCTGCCTGTGTGTACTTAACCAGTGACCTGTAGAGGTCCCTAGTACGTACACAAGTTGGGAGGGGGAGGGATTGTGAAGATGTAATTTACCCTCTCACTGTATATGCTGTACAGATTCCTATTTCAAGCTGGGTTCATTGTCTTATTTGAACTACTTCTGTGTACATTTCTATTGTTGTAGGTAATCACCCCCTAAAATGCAAGGTTATATCCTCCTGAGGCACTTCCATCCCTGGGAGTAGGGGGAGGTGGGCCTAGAGTCCAACTAGTGTAAACTCTGCTTACCTGGGAGATTCAGGCAGAGTGAGCTGAAACTTGAAGAGAGCAGGAGCTCCAGCCTGGGTGGCTGTGGACACGGACGGAGCTAGGCCTGTGTGGCGGCCCGTGGGATTGTGTGGAACTCTTTGGACTACTGTAAGGACGATTGCTTTGTAATCCGGTCCGAGGATTGTCGGGAAGGGCCCCCGAATCTGTATTACGTGGACTTATCGTGTGCTGTTCCAGTGTTCTTGTGAATAAACCTGTTGTATTGTTCCTCGGCCTGTTGTCTCTCCTTGCTCTGCTGTACACCCCGTCACATATGTATAAATACATGTGTGGTCAATATAAAGGACTGGCACATGACTTATTTCTTCCAAAGACAGTACTAAGGACCAGGGGGCACTCACTGCGAGTGAACGAAAAGCGATTCAGACAGGAAAGAAAAGCGATTCCGAAAAAAGGGCTGGATGATTTCCTCAGTACACACAACATTGTTGGTTATAAATGACTTAGTGACCAAATGTAGAACTGATGGAGGAAGGTTGAACTAGATGGACCTAGGTCTTTTTTCAACCTTAGTAACTATGTAACTATGTAACAATACACGGCTTGTATTCTCTGATGAATGTCCTTTGGGGTGACACCTGCTGCTGTCAAGAATTCAATGATCGCACGTTGTCTAAATCACATTGACCGACCGTCTGCACAGGGTTCTTTCTTTACACTGTAATAACACAACCGTTCATTGATAAGGTTTCCTGTCAACTGGAGCTGTAGAGGAGAGTCTACTGAACAGTCCAGTACCAGCCCCATACCAGCGCTGCCATCTGAGAGGAGTTATGAAGGTGGAGGCATTACTTTTCATTCAACCCTCATATTATTTTGTTTTTGGCCTTACAGCCCCATTTCTCTGACCTGCGCTCAGTCCTGGGGGTCCTGCGCTCTCTGTGTTATAGATTTGGGGCGTCTCCGTAGACGTTTTTCAAGGCCTTTCCCTTAGACCGTGCTCACACTGTTGTATATTTTCTCATGTATCAGACTCGAGTGTGGAGCCGAGTGTCATTCACTATAATTAGATTCCATCATAAGCAAGAATCAAATAACAGGTGCGGAGAAGATAGACAGATTAAGGGGTTTATCCAGCTTTTTAGTAACTATTACGCTACATAGATACATGTAGGTTGATACCAACTACTTACCTGCTCTTCTGTGAGCTCCTCTCTCTTTGCACAGAGGTCATGTTACATAGTTGCATAGGTTGAAGGTTGAAAAAAGACCTTGGTCCATCTAGTTCAACCTTCCTCCACCAATTTTACATTTTGATATTAAGTCATTTATAACCGACAATGTTGTGTAGTGAGGAAATCCAACTCTTTTTTTAAAAGCTGTTAGTATGTGCCATTACTACCTCTTGTGGTAGGGCATTCCACAGTCTGACTGATTTAACTGTAAAGAACCCTTTCCTATTTAGCTGCCGGAATCGCTTTTCTTCCACTCGCAGTGAGTGCCCCCTGGTCCTTAGTATTGTCTTTGGAAGGAATAAGTCATGCGCCAGTCCTTTATATTGACCACACATGTATTTATACATATAAATGAGATCTCCTCTGAGACGTCATTTTACTAAGCTAAACATATCTAACTTTTTCAGCCTCTCATCATATCGGAGGCCTTCCATTCCTTGTAGTAGTCTACTTGCCCGCCTTTAAACTGACTCTAACTTCTGTATGTCCTTCTTAAAATGTGGAGCCCAAAACTAGATCCCATATTCCAAATGTGGCCTTACAAGTGATTTATAGAGGGATAACAATACATTGGGATCACGGGATCTAATATCTCTTTTTATACACCCTAAAATCTTGTTTGCTTTAGCAGCTGCTGCTTGACATTGAGTGCTGCTGCTCAGCTTATTTGTAATCAGAATACCCAAGTCCTTCTGTTCTTTAGCCCAAGATTACTTCCATTAAAAGTATATGCAGCTATAGGATTACTCTGTCCTAGGTGCATTACTTTACATTTATCAACATTAAATCTCATTTGCCAAGTGCCTGCCCATTCTGACATCTTATCCATATCGTTTTGTAATATTTTACTATCAAGGGCAGTTTTTAATATCATACATAGTTTGGTGTCATCAGCAAAGACTGACACTTTACTATCAATCCCATCCACAAGGTCATTAATAAAGAGATTAAAAAGGATTGGTCCTAGCACAGATCCCTGCGGCACCCCACTGCTGACTATGGCCCATTTAGAGAATGTTCCATTTATGACTACTCTTTGTTTCCTATCTTTTAGCCAATTCCTTACCCATGTGCAGATAGTTTCCCCTAGTCCCTACTACTGGAGCTTTAGTATAAGGCTATTATGTGGTACAGTATCAGATGCCTTTACAAAGTCCAAATAAATCACATCAGCTGCATTACCAATATCCAGGTTTGCACTTACCTCCTCATAGAACCTCAACATGTTGGTTAGACATGACTTATCTTTCATGAATCCATGCTGTCTGTCAGTTATTATATTATTTTTTGCAATATTTTTCCATGTCATCTCTTAAAATGCCCTCAAAAACTTTGCATGCTACTGATGTCAGAATTACTGGATGGTAGTTGCCTGGATCCACCCTCTTACCTTTCTTAAATATCAGTACCACATCAGCAATCCAACAATCCTGAGGAAAAAATCCTGTTACAAGCGAGTCTAAGAAGATGAGATACAGTGGTCTGTCAATTACCGAGCTCAGTTCCCTCAATATTTGTGGATGAATGCCATCTGGTCCAGCAGATTTGTCAATGTTTAATTTACTCAGACGCAGGCGTACTTCTTCTTGTGTTAAATTAATATCAGGTGGTGAACTTTGATTTTTGACTTGTTGAATGATCCCTGAAACAGTCTTTTCCTTGGTGAACACGGATGAGAAGTGACTGTTTAATATCTCAGTCTTTGCTTTGTCCTCTATAATTAACTTGTTACTATATTTTAACGGACCAATACCATCCTTTGTTTTCTTATTTGGCATTAATGTATTTATAACAAATTTTGGGATTTATTTTAATGTCCTTGTCGATTTTTGTTTCAGTAGCTAATTTTGCTTGCTTTATTTCTTTTTTACGTTTCCTATTGAGATCCTTATGATCTTGAAATGCTATTTCTGTATTCTCACCCTTCAAGATTTTGAATGCCATTTGTTTTTCTTTTAATATACTTTGTACAGTCTTATTTATCCATAGAGGTGTTGTTTTTATTCCTAGACATTTTTTACTAGGAGGTATACCGTATTTTTCAGACTATAAGACGCACCGGACTATAAGACGCACCCTGGTTTTAGAGGAGGAAAATAGGAAAATAAAACTTTAAGCAAAAAAATGTGGTTATGACACACTGTTATAGGGCGAGGATCTGCTGCTGACACTGTTATGGGGTAATGTCCCCAAATTACTAAGGTACCCCATCCTGGTAATGAGCCCCCTGCCTTGTATATGATCCTGCTATAAACCCCCATCCTGCTCATATACCCCCATCCTGCTCATATACCCCTATCATGCTTATATACCAGCATCCTGCTCATATTCCCCCATCATGTTCATATACCCCCATCCTATTGATATACTCCCCATCCATCCTGCTCATATTCCCCCATCCATCCTGCTCATATACTCCCATCCTGCTCATATACTCCCATCCTGTTCATATATCCCCATCCTGTTCATATATCCCCATCCTGTTCATATACCCCCATCCTGTTCATATACCCCCCATCCTGTTCATATACCCCCCATCCTGTTCATATACTCCCATCCCTTTTATATACTCCCATCCTGTTCATATACTCCCATCCTGTTCATATACCCCCATCCTATTGATATACCCCCCATCCATCCTGCTCATATTCCCCCATCCATCCTGCTCATATACTCCCATCCTGCTCATATACTCCCATCCTGTTCATATACCCCATCCTGTTCATATACCCTCATCCTGTTCATATACCCCCATCCTGGTCATATACCCCCCCATCCATCCTGCTCATATACTCCCATCCTGTTCATATACCACCCATCCTGTTCATATACCCCCCATCCATCCTGCTCATATACTCCCATCCTGCTTTATGCCCCCATCGTGCTCATATACCATCCTGGTATATGGCCTGTATCCTATAGCACAGAGAAAAAAAAACAAACGTTTATACTCACCTGTTCCTCACTCCCTCCAGCACCGATTATCTTCATATCTGCGCCACTGATCTGTGTGTGTGGAGCCGTTCCCCTGCAGCACGCGATGTCTTCCTGTCTGTGCCGATCAGCTGATCAGCACAGATCAGCTGACCGGCACAGACAGGAAGACATCGTGTGATGCAGGGGGACGGCTCCACACATGGGGACAGGTGAGTGCACTGATTCACTGCACCCCGCACTGATGATGACGCGCGGAGGGCAGTGAATACAGCCGCACATGATCACTCCAGGCTGTATTTGCCAGGGGTGATCATGCGGACCGGCTCTTTACTATGCGCGCGTCCCCGCTCGTCCTCCCGCCCACCTGTCAGTGCCGGCTTCTGCGCTGAGAAATGGGCGGGAGGATGGGCGTGTATATGTAATGAGCGGGCCCACGTGGTCACAGCAGGCTGCTACAGCCTGCTCGTGCCCCCGATGACCCGCTCCACCGCAGCACGCTCATTCGCGGCCGCAGCCCTATAGTCAGACCATAAGACGCACCCCCAACTTTCCCCAAACATTTGGGGGAAAAAAAGTGCGTCTTATGGTTCGAAAAATACGGTAGGTATTTTAGAGGACTCTAGTAGTATATCCTTAAACTTACCCCATTTATGTTCGGTATCCCCAGTTACCATGACTTTGTCCCAATCTACACAATTAAGCTCTTCCTTTAATTTGTTAAATCAGCTTTCCCAAAATTCTAGGTTTTAGGATTTCCCCTTTTAAATGTTCTATTGAATACTACTTTGAAGCTTACCATATTATGATCTCTGGTTCCCAAGTGCTCTCGGACCTGTAGATCTGAAATTGTATCCGGTCTATTTGACAGGACCAGATCTACCAAATTATCTCCCTTTGTCGGTTCATCTACCATCTGAGAGAGGAGATTGTCTTGAATAGTAGATAAGAACTTACAACTTTTAGCACAACCAGAAGATTCTATGTCCCACTGAATGTCTGGATAGTTAAAATCCCCCATAAAAAGGACCCGATTATTATTATTATTATTATTATTATTATTATTGATGACTTTTCAATTTGTTGCAGTATTTCACCCTCTACCTTTCAGGTATGTTAGGAGGCTTATAGCAAACTCCAATTAGTAGCTTTCCGTTATTCCCCTCCCCATGTACATTTTCCCATACTGATTCTGCATTGTTGCAGTTCCCCCCAATGTCATCATTGAGCACAGGTCTTAGGTTAGATTTTATAAATATACACACCCCTCCACCATTTTTGTCTTTCCTGTCTTTCATGAATGTAGTATAACCCTCTACGTTTGTCACCCAGTCATGGCTCTCATCCGGTTTCCATAATGCCCACCACATCATAATCCATGCTTGACATTAGTCTCCAATTCATTCATTTTCTTTGCAAGACTTATTGCATTTGCCAGTAGACATTTAATAGTATTAACACATTCCTCACTCCTTGCCTCCCAACTTTCCTTGCATGTCCCAGACCCCCCTAATCCTTCATTGACCCCTACTGTTTCACTGTCTCTATATGCTCTATCTATTTTCTTATTTGTTCCACTACGCTCCCTCCCCCCAAATCTTAGTTTAACCCCATAGCGACGGCCTAACGTCTCAAGACGTCGGAAAAACAGGGTACTTATTCTGTTCCGACGCTTTGAGACGTCAGGCCGGAAAAAGCTTGTAGCGCCCCCCAGTGACGGAAAATCTTGGGGGTTTCAGCTACCGGAGGTAGCTGACACCCCCAAGATTATGAATCGGGGTGTTTTTTTTGGACCCCGATAATGTGATCGCCGGTATACACCGTATACCGCCAATCACATAAAAAAAAAAATGGCAAATAATACTGATTTCTTTCTCATCTGACATGATCAAACATGTCAGATGATAAAGAAATATAAGCCCCTAGTGCCCCCAAGGCCCCCGGTACCTGAGATTCCCCCCCCCCACACCTACCCCTCCTCCGGAACATTCAAAATGGCACCGAAGTGCACCGAAAACTGCCGCCGGCTCTGCATTCATTTCCCTCCAATCTGAAATGATCAAACATTTCAGATCGCAGGGAAATGTCCTCCCCCTGACCCCTCCTCCGGGACACCGGAGCACTCTGGTCCCCCAGAGCCCCCTCCGGTTCTCCAGAGCCGCCCCCCTTCCCCCCTCTGGAGTATGCAAGATGGCGGCGCGCAGCGCACAGTAGCACGCGGCCGCATTCATCCTGCTCTTTCTGCCGCATGTGACACGTCACATGCGACAGAAAAGTTGTCCCCAGGTCCCGCCAGGTCTCCCGCCGTCACCCCCCCCCCGTCAGCCCCCGGTCTTCCCCGTTACCTGGCTGCTGTTCCGTCCCCGCGATCACTCCGCCTCCTTCTGGAAAGCTGGCGGCGCATGTGCAGACAGCGGCTGTCAGCTGGATCCTTGCAAGCAGGGACGCTGACCTCGTTGCTGCACATGCTGCTGTACTGTGGACCAGGGGAGCGTGAGTGCAGTAATCTGCAGCCACACTCCTCACATTGAGAGCCTGCTGTTCTAGAAAATGGGGGGTACGTTCTGTGAGTGTGCCCCTCATATTCTGGAATGAGGTTACTGCAGGTCACTCTGCCCTAGGTTGGACCGGGGCAGTGTGAGTGCAGTATTCTCAGATTACTGCACCCACACTGCTCATGGAGAGCTTGCTCTTCCAGAAAATGGGGGATACGTTCCCTGAACGTGCCCCCCATATTCTAGAAGGTCCAGAGTCGTCGTGGGACCTCCAAAATGGGTTACAGCGACCGGAATTTGTTTATTTTCAATAAATTGGTGAAAGAGGGAATGTTTCGGGGAGTGTTTTTTCAAATAAATTTTTTTTTTGTCTTTATTTTTTTCTATTACTGACTGGGTTAGTGATGTCGGGTATCTGTTTAGATGCCGTGACATCACTAACCCCAGGGATTGATGCCAGGTGACATTACAGCTGGTATCAACCCCGTATATCACCCCGTTTGCCACCGCCCCAGGGCGCGGGATGAGCTGGGGCGAAGCGCCAGGATTGGCGCATCTAATGGATGCGTCACTTCTGGGGCGGCTGCGGTCTGCTATTTTTAGGCTGGGAAGAGTCAAATAACCATGGCTCTTCCCACCCTGAGAATACCAGACCCCAGCTGTCCGCTTCACCTTGGCTGGTGATCTAATTTGGGGGGGACCCCACGTTTGTTTGTTTTTTTTTTTAAAAAAACGCCTGGGGAGCCCTCCAAATTGATCACCAGCCAAGGTGAAGCTGTCAGCTGTGGTTTGCAGGCTACAGCTGTCTGCTTTACCCTAGCTGGCTACCAAAAATAGGGGGGACCCCACGTCGTTTATTTTAATTATTAATTTTTTGGGGGGGCTAAATACAAGGCTAGGCACCCTTTAGTGCCACATGAAAGGCACTAAAGTGCGCCAGCTTAGAATAAGCAGGTGGTGGGACGTTATATTTGTTTGACATCTATCCATTCATCCATTGTAGCATTTTAGGCTGTGCGCCCACAATCGGGGTTTGCAGCGTTTTGGGCGCAGAGTGTTTTCCCTGCGTCCATAATCCTGCGTTGTGCAGTAGAAGCACAGTGGAAGGATTTTTAGAAATCCCGTGCCCACTGTGCTTCTCTTCTCTGCAGCATACACTGACCTGTGGTGCAGCTTCCCGAGCCTCAGCATGTCAATTTATGCTGCGGAGACAAGAGTGTTCTCTGCAGGTAGCATAGAGCTCCACAGCAGCCTGAACCCAAATCGTAAGCATGGGCAGCTGCGTTCTCCCGTGGACAACACTCACATCTCTGCAGGAAGGCTGACACTGTGTACTAGACGCCGTGTCGCTGGATCATGGCCACATAGCCTAAAAGTGAGAAATTTGTTGCTACAGCAACATTTTCGTGAAGTGGACCTGTGGATTCAAAATGCTTACTATACTCCTGAATAAAATCCAGTTTCTAAAATGGAGTCACTTATGGGGGGTTTCTGCTGTATAGGTACCCAAGGGGCCCTGCAAATGTGACATGGTGCGCGCAATTTATTTCAACTTTTCCAGAATTCAAATGGTGCTCCTTCCATTCCAAGAGCCCTCCCATTTATCCAAACAGAGGTTTTTGGCCACATGTGGGGTATCCCTGTGCTCATAAGACATTGGATAACAACCTGTTGGGTCCACGGTTTGTTGTTGCCTCTTGAAAAAGTAAGAAATTTGATGCTAAAGCAACATTTTTGTGAAAAAAATGAAAATTTTCAATATGACAACCTAAGCTTATCACATTCTGTGAAGTACTCTTGGATTCAAACTGCTCACTATACACCTAGATAAAAGCCTTGAGGTTTCTTGTTTCCAGAATGGGGTCACTTGTGGGGGACCTCCACCTTAGGGGCTTTCCAAATGCAACATAGCGTCCGCTAATGATTCCAGCCAATTGTGCAGTCAAATGGCGCTCCTTCCCTTCCGAGCCCTGATGTGCACCCAAACAGTTTATTTTCATCACACATAAGTTATCAGCATACTCAGGAGAAATTGCACAATAAATCTTATGCTGAATTTTTTCCTTTTACACTTGTAAAAAAAAAAGGCTACCTGGTTGAAGTAACAATTTTGTGGTAAAAATGTATTTTTTTATTTTCACAGCTCAACATTATAAACTTCTGTGAAGCACCTGAGGGTTCAGGGTACTCACCAAACATCTAGATGAATTCCTTCAGGGGTCTATTTTCCAAAATGGGGCCACATGTTGGGCAGCTTCACTGTATAGGCACCTCAGGGGCTCTCCTAATGCAACATGGCGTCCACTATTGATTCCAGACAATTTTGCAGTCAAATGGCACTCCTTCCCTTCCAAGCCCTGTCATGCGCCCAAACAGTTGATTTCCACCACATATACGGTATCGCCAAACTCAGGAGAAATTGCACAATAAATTTTATGCTGAATTTTTTCCTTTTACTCTTGTAAAAAAAAAAAAAGCTACCTGGTTGAAATAACAATTTTGTGGTAAAAATGTATTTTTTTATTTTCACAGCTCAACATTATAAAGTTCTGTGAAGCACCTGGGGGTTCAGGATACTCACCAAACATCTAGATAAATTCCTTGTGGGGTCTATTTTCCAAAATGTGGACACATGTTGAGGAGCTTCACTGTTTAGGCACCTTAGGGGCTCTCCTAATGCAACATGGCGTCCGCTATTGATTCCATGGTGATTTTTTTCCTGTTACCCTTGTTAAAAAAAGCTACCTTGTTGAAATAACAATTTTGTGGTAAAATTATATTTTTTTATTTTCATGGCTCAACGTTATAAAATTCTGTGAAGCACCTGGGGGTTCAGGGTACTCACCAAACATCTAGATAAATTCCTTGAGGGGCCAAGTTTCCAAAATGGGGTCACTTGTGCGGGGTTTCTGATGTTTAGGTACCTTAGGGGACCTCCAAATGCGACATGGTGCCCGCAATCTTTTTCAGCCAAATTTCCTTTCCAAAATTCAAATATTGTTCCTTCCGTTCCAAGCCCTCCCATTTGTCCAAACAAAGGTTTCAGACCACATGTGAGGTATCACCGCGCTCATAAAAAAGTGGGTAACAAACTTTGAGGTCAAATTTTTGGAATTACCTCTTGAAAAAGTGATAAAATTGATTCTAAAGCAACATTTTTGAGAAAATTATTAAAATTTTCAATATGACAACGTAACGTTATCAAAATCTGTGAAGTACCTATGGGTCCAAAATGCTCATTATACCCCTAGATAGAAGCCTTGAGGGGTCTAGTTTCCAAAATGGCGTCACTTGTGAGGGGTTTCTTCTGTTTAGGTACCTTAGTGGACTTGTATATGCAACATGGTGCCCGCAATCTATTTCAGCCAAATTTACTTTCCAAAATTCAAATATTGCTCCTTTTGTTCCGAGCCCTCCAATTTGTCCAAACAGAACAAGTTTTGGGGTCCATTTTGTTGTGTTATTTCTTCTAAAAGTGAATAAATTTGGGTTAGAGCAACATTTTTAGGTAAAATTTAATTTTTGCTTTTTTTCATTCCACATTGCTTTTGTTCATGTGAAGCACCTGAAGGGTTAATAAATTTCTTGAATGTGGTTTTGAGTACCTTGAGGGGTGCAGTTTTTAGAATGGTGTCACTTTTAGGTATTTTCTGTCATCTAGGTCTATCAAAGTCACTTCAAATATGATGTGGTCCCTAAAAAAATGGTTTTGTAAATTTTGATGTAAAAATGAGAAATCGCTGATAAACTTTGAACTCTTGTAACTTCCTAACAAAAAAAAATGTTGTTTCCAAAATTGTGCTTATGTAAAGTGGACAAGTGGGAAGTTATTTATTAACTATTTTGTGTCACAGATATCTCTGGTTTAACGGTATAAAAATTCAAAAGTTGAAAATTGCTAAATTTTCAAAATTTTTGCCAAAATTCAATTTTTTTCATAAACAAACACAAAAAATATTGTCCTAAATTTGGTACTAACATGAAGTCCAATATGTGACGAAAAAACAGTCTCAGAATCACTGGGATCCGTTGAAGCGTTCCAGAGTTATAACCTCATGAAGTGACACTGGTCAGAATTACAAAATTTGGTCTGGTCATTAAGGTGAAAATTAGCTCCGTCACTAAGGGGTTAAAAGCTCCTACATCCATCTGACCATTATCTCCCCCAGCACAGCTGCACCCTCCCCATTGAGGTGCAGCCCGTCCCTACCATAGAGTCTGTAGCTGACTGAGAAATCGGCCCAGTTCTCCATGAACCCGAACCCTTCCTTCTTGCACCAATTTCTAAGCCACATATTTATCTCCCTAATCTCCCGCTGTCTTCTAGTGACGCTCATGGCACCGGTAGTATTTCTGAAAACACCACCGTGGAGGTCCTGGACTTCAGCTTCTCTCCTAGTTCCCTCTAATCATTTTTAAAGACCTTCCATCTGTCTCTAACTTTGTCATTAGTACCAATGTGCATCATGACCGCTGGGTTTTCCCCAGCCCCACCCAGCAATCTCTCTATCCGATCTGTAATATGCCGAACCCGAGCACCCGGCAGACAACACACTGTTCAGCATTCACGGTCTCAGCGATAGATGACCCTGTCTGTCCGCCTAATTATAAAGTCCCCGACCATCAACATCTGTCTGGTCTTTGCTGCACTCCTATTTTCCTCCTTCCTACAGCAGTCATTTTCCTGGTTGCTAGGAGAAACGTCCTGCTGTAGTGATCCTAGTTCATAATATCAGCCATACAGGCATATTTACTAGGTTGTGCCAGATCAGGACTAAGCTCCATGGGACTTTTCCCCCTACCTCTTCTTCTGTTACCCAGCTACATACCTCTGGGTCCTGATCTTCTCCACCTCCATCCTCCTCCATAGCACTGGCCCCAGCCAGAGCCGCTCAGTGAGCTCTAAACTCCTCTCACGGTTTGCAATGCTCCTGAGTGTTGTGAGCTGCATATTTAGATCAGTTACCTGGGCTTCCAAATATGTAACACGCTGACATCGAGTGCAGACATATTCACCCTCCAACGGCTGCTCAAGGCAGGCACACATCTGACAAGACACACACCTGGTAGCATTGTCCATGGAGCCGCTATTAACACTAGAACTACTGAGGTATTCAAATTGTCTCTCCAGTAAAGGAGACAAACTCTAGCACAGCGCCACAGTCATTTTGACTACTTCGCACTATGTATTTCTCCTCTGTGACTACGAGTCCAGTAGTTCTAGTGTTAAATGGGGATGAACAGGACAGATAAAAGTAGAAAAACAATGGGAAACTTGTAAGGAAAACTCCAAACTATAATATTGTGCTTATACTATGCACTTCCCGGCCCCCTCAGACTTTACTGCCCCTCACAAGCTCAGTGACCCTCGCTTACTGTGGCCGGGGTAAATAGTTCTGGAACAATCTAGAAACAGCTGTGGCCACTGCCCCCTCAGACTTCACTGCTCATCCCTGGATTTCCAGGATATCTGCTCCATGTCCGTCCACGGCTTCCAGGATGTGTCCTGTCTACATACAGCCTCCATTACCTCACTGTGACCCCCTGACATAACCTCCCCTCATCCAGCACCATGACATCCAGCACAGCAGAGCCCTGCATACACTGAGGAGCTGACCATGTGACCCTGACTCCTCCCCTCCATGTGACATCATCACAGGTCCTGTAAGCACAGAGCAGCCATATATCTAGTGTGCGGCTCTGCAGGTGGAGGTAGGTGCAGGGTATTATATATCTAGTGTGCGGCTCTGCAGGTGGAGGTGTGTGGAGATTCCCCATTACTGGGGCAGGCGGCATTAACCCCTTCAGCTCTGAGACTTTCTTGGTGTTTTTCTCTTGGTGATTTCTATGAATCGTGATGTTTTTGTTCCTTTCCCTCTAATAGATACAAACGCCCCAACTATGAGAGGCCGGAAGTGAGGAAACCCGTCTGCCCTCAGTCCTCGGCCCCTTTCTGCCCTCAGTCCTCGGCCCCTTTCTGCCCTCAGTCCTCGGCCCCTTTCTGCCCTCAGTCCTCAGCCCCTTTCTTCCCTCAGTCCTCGGCCCCTTTCTGCCCTCAGTCCTCAGCCCCTTTCTGCCCTCGGCCCCTTTCTGCCCTCAGTCCTCGGCCCCTTTCTGCCCTCAGTCCTCGGCCCCTTTCTGCCCTCAGTCCTCAGCCCCTTTCTGCCCTCAGTCCTCAGCCCCTTTCTGCCCTCAGTCCTCAGCCCCTTTCTGCCCTCAGTCCTCGGCCCCTTTCTGCGCTCAGTCCTCGGCCCCTTTCTTCCCTCCATCCTCGGCCCCTTTCGGTCCTCGGCCCCTTTCTGCCCTCGGTCATCTGCCCCTTTCTGTCCTCGGCCCCTTTCTGTCCTCGGTCCTCGGCCCCTTTCTGCCTTCGGTCCTCGGCCCCTTTCTGCCCTCGTTCCTTGGCCCCTTTCTGCCCTCGGTCCTTGGCCCCTTTCTGCTCTCGGTCCTTGGCCCCTTTCTGTCCTCGGACACTTTCTGCCCTCACACAGTATAATGTTCCCCCAGAATGATCTCATTATATGTTTCCCTTATTCTCTCCAGTAATTGTATTATTACAGCGGATTCTTTATGATGTTACATCGTCATCTTCTCCCCATTCAGGTCCCTACAATATCGGATCCTCTCAGTGGAGATCTTCTATAGAAGAGAATTTTCCTGATTGCCCCGTGAAGGAGGGATATGGACAGGGAGAAGATGGCGGAGAGGATATTACACCTCACCCTAGAGATCCTCTTCCGGCTTACTGGAGAGGTGAGAGATTCTGATGACGTCACATTACATCATTCTTATCTATGGGAATAACAGATGGACAGAACTGGAGAGGTGAGGACTCTGGAAATGTCTGGAAAAGTGAGATTTATTACTGTGTCTCTCCATAACCAGGATTACACAGTAGTGAAGAAGACCTCTACTGAGCGCTGTCAGGCCCATGTGTCTGAGGGATGGGGAAGACCCCTGAGCCCAATCACGGGGCCTCCACCTCACCCCCCGATACATGAGGACATCAATGACCAAAAGATCCTAGAACTCACCTACAAGATGATTGAGCTGCTGACTGGAGAGGTGACACTGCTGGGAATGCTGGGACATTATACAGTAACGCTATGAAGGGATCGGGGGATGACGGTATCATAGTATGTATCAGGTTCCTATAAGGTGTCAGGACGTCACCGTCTATTTCTCCATGGAGGAGTGGGAGTATTTAGAAGGACACAAAGATCTGTACAAGGACGTCATGATGGAGGTTCCCCAGCCACTCACATCACCAGGTAATAGATAGGACTAAATACACACGGCCTATAATTATCTGTATGTAAGGAATGAATTCAGTCCCTGTATGTGTCTCCTCCAGGTCTATCCAGTAAGAGGACAACACCAGAGAGATGTCCCCGTCCTCTTCTCCCACAGGACTGTAACCAAGAAGATCCCGATGTTCCTCAGGATCATCAAGTAGATGGAGATAAGGTGCCATGGAATCTCCCTATAATGTGTAGACGGCTGTGAAGGTCTTGTGCTCAGTCTTGTTTTATCCTCCAGTATTATATGTGTTATACTTGTGTAATGAGAGCGGTGGAGATGGCAGGATTAGAGCTGATCATAGATGGGACTTCTCCATCTTTCTGTGACTTTTACAATATTTGTTTCAGGGGGAAGATCTGCCCGATATTAATACTACAGAGACATATGTGAGGGGTGATGAGCGGTGTAAAGAGGAAATTCTTACAGATAACCGCCCAGGTGAGTAGTGACCACTAAATGCAGAGAAGTCACAGATTCTTCTCAGTCACCGGCTGTGGCTGCTTTATCAGGGTTGTAGTCCGGCCATATCAAATGGTCATCATTCTGCTGCTAGACCACCACATGCTCCTCCAACCAAAACTGTCCCCATTATTTTGGACATTGGACGCCCGTCTGTTGGAGTGAGATTTGTATCAGCCAGATCTTACAGGCAGGATCCACCCTATCCTCTGAAATTAGAAAATCATAGGAAGAAAAATCTAATCTGTATAGTGGACCCCTAAGAGAAAGCGGAGGGTAATGATGCTTGTGACCTCCTAGATTCTTAGTTTGGTGCCGTGTTCACCAGGTGAATAAAGATTGATTGCTCTCAGTGCGAGAAAGAAAATAATAATCCTGTAGTTGATGAAGAGATCTAAGTAGTCTGGAAAGCTTGCTTTGTAATATCATTCATTTTATTTTTGTTCTCCATTAATAAGTATCATAACTACAAGATTCTTATTGTTTCTCCCACTGAGAGCAATGACTCCATCTTCCTAGAATCTCGGCATCTTATTGATGGATCTTCCTTCTCTCCCTTCTGATGAATGTGCTGATAGGGGCGTTTTTATCCAAAGTTCGGCACAGGGTAACATTAACATATGAGGGAGGTTAGAATTATCCCAAGGTGGGTACATGGAGGCCGGGCAGCCCACCCACAGGATTTCTAAAATTTAACACCTTCACCCTCAGGCGATTTTTCGTTTTTCCTCCTTTTTCTTCCAAGAAGCATAACTTTTTTATTTTTCAGTCAACATAGACATATCAATGATTATTTTTTTGCAGGATGAGTTATACTTTTGAATTACACTATTTATTTTATCATATAATGTTTTGAAAAATGAGAAACAAATTCCAAGTACAGTGAAATTGCAAAAAAAGTGCAATTAAACGATTGTTTTTTATTTATCATGTTCACTATAAGTTCACATATTTAGCCTCTGATGGTGAGAATAGGCTTGTGCTGGGAGGTAGCCACCAGATGCTATGCCAAAGAGTCTTTGTCCTGTGATGCCTGACCGCAAGAGTCGGCGATTGGATACTGACAGTCACTGATGTGGTCGGGTGCAGACGGGATGGCTGGTCTAAGCAGGTGCAACAGATATAGTAGGCACAGCTGGTATAGATAGCTGTAACATCTACAGTGGATACTAGGAAACAGACACGTGTTAACACACACAGCATAAGACTCAGCAAGTGGCACGGTAACTGACAACTATTAACGCGTCTCTAAGGATAGACCACATTGCCCAAGAACCTACCATAGGGGGAGGATGACTTAAATAACTATTGTCTCTCAGCCATAGGTTGTGAGGAACTTCCGGGTTAGGTGTTTAAAAATATATGAGCGTGAGCTAAGCGCACTCCTAGGAGACCTGCCCCGGGAAAAGGTGCAGGACAGTGTGGGGATGCTGGTAACAGCATTACAAGCTATTTTATAAATTATTTCTTTAAATTTGTATATGTTGTTAAAAATAAGTTTTGTTCTTGGCAGATGCCTGTACCAGGAGATTAGAGGCACAAGTGACATCTTCAATTTTTAAATCGTATGACCTTGATATCACACAAGATATAACTGAAATGAATGCCTCTATTCCAGATATACCATCATCCCTTTACAGCAAAGATTTATCATCTGCTTTTATTAAACAAATCCTACCTTCTGATTCATCACAGACTAGTATCATAGTATCATAGTATCATAGTTTTTAAGGTTGAAGGGAGACTCTAAGTCCATCTAGTTCAACCCGTAGCCTAACATGTTGATCCAGAGGAAGGCAAAAAACCCCAATGTGGCAAACAAGTTCCAATGGGGAAAAAATTTCCTTCCTGACTCCACATCCGGCAATCAGACTAGTTCCCTGGATCAATACCCTGTCATAAAATCTAATATACATAACTGGTTATATTAAATTTTTCAAGAAAGGCATCCAGGCTCTGCTTAAATGTTAGTAGTGAATCACTCATTACAACATCATGCGGCAGAGAGTTCCATAGTCTCACTGCTCGTACAGTAAAGAATCCTCGTCTGTGATTATGATTAAACCTTCTTTCCTCAAGACGTAGCGGATGCCCCCGTGTTCCAGTCGCAGGCCTAGGTGTAAATAGATCTTTGGAAAGGTCTCTGTACTGTCCCCTCATATATTTATACATTGTGATTAGATCTCCCCTAAGCCTTCGTTTTTCCAGACTAAATAACCCCAAGTTTAATAACCTGTCTTCGTATTGCAGCCCCCCCATTCCTCTAATAATCTTGGTCGCTCTTCTTTGCACCCTCTCCAGTTCAGCTATGTCCTTCTTATATATCGGTGACCAGAATTGTACACAGTATTCTAAGTGCGGTCGCACTAGTGACTTGTACAGAGGTAGAACTATATTTTTTTCATGAACACTTATACCTCTTTTAATACATCCCATTATTTTATTAGCCCTGGCAGCAGTTGCCTGACACTGTCCACTAAAGTGAAGTTTACCATCCACCCATACACCCAAGTCTTTTTCTGTGTCTGTTTTACCCAGTGTTCTACAATTAAGTACATAATCATAAATGTTATTTCCTCTACCCAAGTGCATGACCTTACATTTATCTACATTAAACTTCAATTGCCACTTCTCAGCCCAATCCTCCAATTTACATAAATCTCCCTGTAATATAAAATTATCCTCCTCTGTATTGATTACCCTGCAGAGTTTAGTATCATCTGCAAATATTGAAATTCTACTCCGCATGCCCCCAACAAGGTCATTTATAAATATGTTGAAAAGAAGCGGGCCCAATACTGACCCCTGTGGTACCCCACTATGAACTGAGACCCAGTCCGAGTACGTACCATTAATAACCACCCTTTGTTTCCTATCACTGAGCCAGTTTTTAACCCAGTTACACATATTTTCCCCTATCCCCATTATTCTCATTTTATGTACCAACCTTTTGTGTGGCACCGTATCAAAAGCTTTTGAAAAGTCCATATACACAACATCCACTGCATTTCCCTGGTCCAGGCTTGAACTTACCTCTTCATAGAAGCTGATCAAATTAGTTTGACAGGATCGATCCCTCATAAACCCATGTTGATACTCTGTCATAAGGTTATTTTTCTTGAGATACTCCAGTATAGCATCTCTCAAGAAACCCTCAAGGATTTTACCAACCGTAGAGGTTAAACTTACCGGCCTATAATTTCCCGGCTCAGTTTTTGTCCCCTTTTTGAATATTGGCACCACATTTGCTATGCGCCAGTCCTGCGGTACCGACCCTGTTATTAAGGAATCTGAGAAGATTAAAAATAATGGTCTATCTATCACAGAACTCAATTCCTGTAGTACTCTGGGGTGTATGCCATCCGGGCCCGGAGATTTGTCAACCTTAGTGATTTCGAGGCGGCGGCGTACTTCCTGCTGGGTTAAGCAGGTAATATTCAAGGGTGAATTTATGGCATCACTGGTCATGTCATCTGCCATGGCATTTTCTTGTATAAAAACCGTAGAAAAAAAGTCATTCAGCAGGTTGGCTTTACCCTCATCCCCTTCCACCATTTCACCAAGACTATTTTTAAGGGGGCCAACACTATCGCTTTTCAGTTTTTTACTGTTTATGTAGTTAAAGAATATTTTAGGATTATTTTTACTTTCTCTCGCAATGAGTCTCTCTGTCTCAAACTTAGCTAACTTAATTTGCTTTTTACATATTTTATTTAATTTTCTATAATTATATAATGCCTCATCACTACCTACCCTCTTTAATTCTTTTAAGGCTTTCTGTTTTTCTTTTATTGCTTCCCTTACAGCTCTATTTAGCCATAGGGGTTTCCTCCTATTTCTAGCATGTTTGTTCCCATAGGGTATATTTTCTGCACAAGCCCTATTCAGGATGCTCATAAAAGTCTCCCATTTGCTTTGTGTACTTTTATTACTTAGTACATCATCCCAGTTTATTGCACTAAGATCATCTCTCAACCGTTTAAAATTTGCTTTCCTGAAGTTTAGTGTCCTTGTAGCCCCTCTACTATACATCTTACTAAAGAATACATGAAAACTTATTATTTTGTGATCACTATTCCCCAAGTAACCCCCAACTTGTATATTTGATATGCGGTCTGGCCTATTGGTTAGTACAAGGTCTAGTAGTGCTCCCCCTCTTGTGGGGTCCTGTACCATTTGTGAAAGGTAATTATCTTTCATTGTTATCAAAAATCTATTTCCTTTGCTGGAACTGCAAGTTTCTGTTCCCCAATTTATATCAGGATAGTTAAAGTCCCCCATAATAATTACCTCTCCGAGACTCGCTGCTTTATCAATTTGCTTTATGAGGAGATTCTCTACCTCTTCCATAATATTCGGCGTCTTATAACACACCCCTATCAGTATTTTATTATTCACTCTCCCTCCCCTTATCTCCACCCATAGGGACTCTACATTCTCAGTACCCTCACATATGTTGTCACGCAGGATGGGTTTTAAGGATGATTTTACATATAGACACACACCTCCCCCTCGCTTATTTGTACGGTCATTCCTGAATAGGCTATAACCCTGTAAATTAACAGCCCAGTCATAGCTCTCATCCAGCCATGTCTCTGATATCCCCACTATATCATAATTTTCTTCCAACAATATTAATTCTAATTCCTCCACCTTATTTGTGAGGCTTCGGGCATTAGTGTACATGCACGTTACGTATGACTCTGTACCTATATTCCTGCTTACTGTATTGACTGTCCTAACCCTTCCCCCCGTACCACCCCCAATTTCATTACTTGTGCCCTGGTCACTATCTGCACTACATTCCCCTTCTATAAAGTGAATACCCTCGCCCCCCATTCCTAGTTTAAACACTCCTCCAACCTTCTAGCCATTTTCTGCCCCAGCAGAGCTGCACCCTCCCCATTAAGATGCAGCCCATCCCTAGCATAGAATCTGTAGCCAACTGAAAAGTCGGCCCGATTCTCCAGGAACCCAAAACCCTCTTTCCTACACCAATTCTTGAGCCACCTGTTAAGAAAAATAAATGTCACAAAAGCAGCATTAAAAATCAAAGTGCTTTTACAGCAAAGAAGCCATTTTCAACTTCAGACTATCAAAATATTAATAAAAAAATTCACACAGAGGAGAAAATATTTTCTTCAGAATCTGTTAGTTACCAGACAACTCACATGGAGGAGAAGCAATTTTCATGTTTAGAATGTGGGAAGTGTTTTAACCAAAAATTCAATCTTGTTACACATCAGAGAACTCACACAGGGGAGAAGCCATATTCATGTTCAGAATGTGGGAAATGTTTTGCACATAAATCACATCTTGTTGAACATCAGAGAACTCACACAGGGGAGAAGCCATTTTCATGTTCAGAATGTGGGAAATGTTTTAACCAAAAATCATATCTTGTTATACATCAGAGAACTCACACAGGGGAGAAGCCTTTTTCATGTGCAGAATGTGGGAGATGTTTTAACCGAAAATCACATCTTGTTACACATCAGAGAACTCACACAGGGGAGAAACCTTTTTCATGTTTAGCATGTGGGAGATATTTTAGCCGAAAATCAAAGCTTGTTACACACCAGAGAACTCACACAGGGGAGAAGCCTTTTTCATGTTCAGAATGTGGGAAATGTTTTGCAGATCAATTATGTCTTGTTAGACATCAGAAAACTCACACAGGGGAGAAGCCTTTTTCATGTTCAGAATGTGGGAAATATTTTACAGATCAATTATATCTTGTTAGACATCAAAGAACTGACATAGCGGAAAAGCCTTTTTCATGTTCAGAATGTGGGAAATGTTTTAACCAAAAATCAAAGCTTGTTACACACCAGAGAACTCACACAGGGGAGAAGCCTTTTTCATGTTCAGAATGTGGGAAATGTTTTGCAGATCAATCAAGTTTTGTTAGACATCAGAGAACTCACAGAGGGGAAAAGCGTTTTTCATGTTCAGAATGTGGGAAATGTTTTAACCAAAACTCAAATCTTGTTAGGCACCAGACAACTCACACAGGGGAGAAGCCTTTTTCATGTTCAGAATGTGGGAAATGTTTTGCAGATCAATCATGTTTTGTTAGACATCAGAGAACTCACAGAGGGGAAAAGCCTTTTGCATGTTCAGAATGTGGGACATGTTTTAACCAGAAATCAAATCTTGTTGCACACCGAAGAACTCACACAGGGGAGAAGCCTTTTTCATGTTTAGAATGTGGGAGATGTTTTAACCAAAAATCAAATCTTGCAAAACACCAAAGAATTCACACAGGGGAGAAACCTTTGACATGTTTAGAATGAGAGAAATGTTTTACACCCAAATGTATTATTTTCAAACATCACAAATTTACAAGGGTAGATGCCAATATTATACCTAGAAAGAGAGAAATGTTTTACTTAAAAATTATAATTTGTTGACCACTAAGAAAAATTCACATGGGCTACTTGAAGGCCATGTGCCCACGGGACCTTGTACCTGCTGATTTTGCAGCGGAAAACCTGCAGATTTATCTGAATTTTCCAGATAAATCCGCAGGTTTTAGCAAGTACAGACACTCTTTATGTTACCTTATGGGGAGTGCTGTGTCCATGCTGCGGAATGTGCTGCTGCGGAATATGCTGCGGATGTCTCGCAGCCGCACATAACTGCATTTCAATTATTAATGCGGAATTAACTGCGGAAATCCCGCCTCTCCAATATGGAGATAGAGGCTGGGACTTCTGCAGGTAAATCGCATGAATGTCCGCAGGTTTTCCGCAGCTATTTAGCTGGAATCCCACAGCAATGGATAGCTGTGGATTCCGGCGAGCAGCTGCGGGAAACCTGCGGCCGTACCTGCGGATATATCCGCAGGTACAAGCTCTCGTGGGCACATGGCCTAAGCCTTTTGAAAATAGTTAATACTATCTGCTCCTTAATATTGGTGGAGGAGGTGGGTTGAAGGGAATCTTTCTTTTGTTTTATTGGATATTTCTATTTGATTGTTAGAAACCCATATCCCTTATTTAAGTCTTTCTAATAGGGAAGAGAGTGACATTTCTAAATTGGTGGCAATTTATAGAGATTCTCACGTAATATCCTTTTTGAAGAAAGTTGACAAATTTCAATTACATCGAAACTGTCTTTATCAATATCTCCAAGTGAGACATCTCCTAAGTACAGGATCTGAAATTGGTTATAATTCACCTCCTCTCTCTCTACATAGACTTTTTCAAAATGGGAATATAATATTAAAGGGATCTCAATTTTATATAGTTTTTAAACTCCTCGTTGGAAGATGTGAAGTTGTCATACATGATAAAATGGGACCAAGTGCTATCTTTTACATTCTTCCCTCAACAATGGTGGGCCGCCTCGGAATAGACTTATAGGACCTCAGCTTGTATTAATCACCTAGAACAATTAAAGAAATTCATACAAGGTGGTATCTGTTTCCAGGCAAATTGGCTCACATGATCCCTGATTATTCCCCTTCCTGTTGGCAAGGCTGTCTTCAGAAAGGCACGCTGAGGCATGTATGGTGGTCCTGTCCTAAAGTTATGGTATTTTGGGAGCAGGTGATTTATCTAAATGGATCCTCTACTGGCAATCCTGAATATAGGACTTGATAACTTCCCTGAAAATGTGAAAACGGTTATTGCTGATATACTTACCTGGGCCAGACGATGTCAGGCTATAGAGTGGAAACTCCCTTCAGTTCCCTCGGTTGAGGAGCTTGTCAGGAAAATTAATACTCATTTATTATGAATTTGCACTTGTCCATAATATAGAGAGGAGAAAGCAAATTCAGAGAAATTGGGGCATTTGGCTATTTTCTTCATATGCTATTTGTCCTATGAGGTTTTGATCTATATGTATTTGTATTATTGATTCCTATGTATAGAATTGACCAGATTGATGTTCTTTCCCTGCCCCTTTTTTTTTCCTCTTTTTCTTTTATTTTGTTTAGTGGTGGTTAATATTATTGTAGTGTTACACCGATTGTGATATGTATTGATTTCTATTATATGAACAATTGAAATTAAATATATTCTGGGGAAAAAAAAATCACATGGGAAGAACCTGTACATTTGAAAAATTGAACAAGAAAACACAAGAGACAGTGAAAGTAAAGACAAGTATGAACATTTTACATTGTTATATATTTACCGTGTTTTTCCAAAAATAAGACCTCCCCTAAAAATAAGCCCTAGCAGGGATTTTCAGCATTTTCGGAGCAAGGCTTAAATATAAGCCCTCCCCCGAAAATAAGCCCTAGTTGCAGTTCAATAATTAAGTGTCTGTGCAGCTATAAAAGTTACAGATACTGCAGGACACTTCATTATAAACAGCGGGCACCCCACAATCACTCACCCGGCGCTGAGCAGAGGACCTGCAGTGATCGCACACATCAGCTTTCACACACTCACTTCTGATCTCACACACACACAATCAGATCGCACGCACAAACATCCGATCTCACACACACAATCAGATCGCACATACAAACATCAGATCACACACATAGTCACCACATCCAGCGACACCGATTTTTTCTGGCTGGCAGAATCATGGGATGCAGTGCAGTGGAGCGCAAGAATGCTTGCTTACAGGACCTGCGGGCCGGACACGTGACATCCTCCCATCATTCCCTGCTGCCAGAAGTATTCTGTAACTCTGGATGAAGTGAGTGTGTGTTTCAGTCAGTATGTGTGTGTCAGCGTCAGTCAGTATGTGTGCGCGTCAGTCAGTGTGTGTGTCAGTGTCAGCGTCAGTCAGCCAACCAGAAGCAGGGGAGGACGGCGTGCAGCACCCACCGGAGATCACAGGGAGGACCTGGAAGCCACGCAGACGTCCGGATCTGGTAAGTATGAGCCTCCTGGGAAGTGGGGGAGTCTGCTTTTTTTGGGGGGGGGGACTTACACCCAACCATGTTTCTCCAAAAATAAGACTTCCTCCAAAAATAAGCCCTAGTGCTTTTTTGGGGGACATAAAAAGTATAATACACTGTCTACTTTATGGAAAAACACGGTACTGTATATATTCACTATAAGGACAGGTGTATTACAACCCTCCCCCCAAAATACCCAGCCTTCCTCCTCCCTCTTCTTCCTAACTCCCAATCTCAGCGATCTGCCATTCATTAGTTACTTTCAGCGCACAAACTCCATGTCTGAACAATGTCTGTAACTTCTCTATACTACAATAATAAACATGTTCATATTACAAATTACTATTTCCATCTACGATCCATTCCTTCTTTGTGGGAACATCTGATGTGATCGAGTTTCTAAAATCATCACAGAGATGTCATGTACAGAAATATTAGGGCTACAGCAACATCACATATGTTATACAGAAGAATAGCGCTGTCTCCATAGTTCTTTATACAGTGACTTATAGATCAGACAAGCTCCTCATATTTAGGCAGTTTCTATGTTACTCAGACACTTTTTATATGAATAAGATCAGTGAGTCTCATTATATCGAGTAGAGAAGCTCCAGGGACAAAGACCCCGTCTCATACTGACACGCTGGAAGCCTGAAGTCTCCACCCCCGGGGCACAGATTCTCTCATTTTCATCTTACCGCAGTTTTCCCATGTGTGTCCAGTGTCAGTTCTTCTATATTCCCTTATATAAAACCTTGGTGTCTCCAACCAAACCTGCTGATTAGGATTTTACAATTGTAATTACTTTACTCCAAAAAAATATTTATAATCCGCAGCCTGTGTATAAGATCAGCAGTAGGGATGGGCGATCCTAAACCGTAAAGATCGGGGATCGTACCGATCACATAGTGATCGCGTACACGAGCCCGATCACAAGCTTTCTGGGACGTTCGTGTTACAGATCGGGACCAGGGACTAAAAAAAAGCACATTATTGAAAAACATTATGATCATACTTACAGGTCCCGCGACGTGTCCATCAGACTCTGTCTCCCGGTGCTTCTGTTTCCGAGTCGATCATCACTGTGCCCTCTCAGTAACCAGAATGACTAAAGGACCTTCCGTGACGTCATACCCATATGACCAGTCACGTGTGAATGTTGTATTACCACATTGGCTACAGACTGGTCACATGACTATGCCGTCATCAAAGGTTGGTAACTGACCTTTGATTGTCACTGTGCGAGTTGTGCGCCGTGATGCGACGCAACATCTCCCCACAGGAGTGGGTCAGCTGCATCTATTTCCATGCAGCTGAGGCGCTCCTGTCCTGAGAGTGTCAGGCCGTAAGGGGTGATGCAATGCGACACGTAAGTGTAATCATACCCTCACTGTCAGCCTGCTTCTTGCTCTGTACAGAGCGATGTAGCACAGCTGATATGGCTCTCTGCTTCTCACTCTGTATAGACACTGTCTGTGCACAGTACTGAAGCTGACAATGCTGTCCATTTGGATTACATCGGACTAAGGATTGTTTTATAATAAAAATGGAGTCTCTAAATTTTTTTTTTTGTTTTATTTTTAATAAAAAAAATTCTCAGTGTTGTGGGTTTTGTTTGTACTGTTTCCTAGAAACTCATGGTGGCCATGTCTATATTGGCGTGACCCCATGAATTTCGGGCTTAGGTAAAGGTAAACCAGGCAGATGGTAGTGGGGGTGGCAGCCCGTAGCCGTCCGCTTCATCTGCGCTGAAAATCAAAAGTACCGTGGAGCAGTATATACAGCCCTGGCCAAAATGAAGAGACCACTGCAAAATTTTCAGTTTTTCTGATTCTTCTCTTTATAGATACAGTTATGTCCAGAAATATTTGGACAGTGACACAAGTTTTGTTATTTTAGCTGTTTACAAAAACATGTTCAGAAATACAATTATATATATAATATGGGCTGAAAGTGCACACTCCCAGCTGCAATATGAGAGTTTTCACATCCAAATCGGAGAAAGTGTTTAGGAATCATAGCTCTGTAATGCATAGCCTCCTCTTTTTCAAGGGACCAAAAGTAATTGGACAAGGGACTCTAAGGGCTGCAATTAACTCTGAAGGCGTCTCCCTCGTTAACCTGTAGTCAATGAAGTAGTTAAAAGGTCTGGGGTTGATTACAGGTGTGTGGTTTTGCATTTGGAAGCTGTTGCTGTGACCAGACAACATGCGGTCTAAGGAACTCTCAATTGAGGTGAAGCAGAACATGCTGAGGCTGAAAAAAAAGAAAAAATCCATCAGAGAGATAGCAGACATGCTTGGAGTAGCAAAATCAACAGTCGGGTACATTCTGAGAAAAAAGGAATTGACTGGTGAGCTTGGAAACTCAAAAAGGCCTGACAACAGTGGTGGATGATCGCCGCATACTTTCTTTGGTGAAGAAGAACCCGTTCACAACATCAACTGAAGTCCAGAACACTCTCAGTGAAGTAGGTGTATCTGTCTCTAAGTCAACAGTAAAGAGAAGACTCCATGAAAGTAAATACAAAGGGTTCACATCTAGATGCAAACCATTCATCAATTCCAAAAATAGACAGGCCAGAGTTAAATTTGCTGAAAAACACCTCATGAAGCCAGCTCAGTTCTGGAAAAGTATTCTATGGACAGATGAGACCAAGATCAACCTGTACCAGAATGATGGGAAGAAAAAAGTTTGGAGAAGAAAGGGAACGGCACATGATCCAAGGCACACCACATCCTCTGTAAAACATGGTGGAGGCAACGTGATGGCATGGGCATGCATGGCTTTCAATGGCACTGGGTCACTTGTGTTTATTGATGACATAACAGCAGACAAGAGTAGCCGGATGAATTCTGAAGTGTACCGGGATATACTTTCAGCCCAGATTCAGCCAAATGCCGCAAAGTTGATCGGACGGCGCTTCATAGTACAGATGGACAATGACCCCAAGCATACAGCCAAAGCTACCCAGGAGCTCATGAGTGCAAAAAAGTGGAACATTCTGCAATGGCCAAGTCAATCACCAGATCTTAACCCAATTGACCATGCATTTCACTTACTCAAATCCAGACTTAAGACGGAAAGACCCACAAACAAGCAAGACCTGAAGGCTGCGGCTGTAAAGGCCTGGCAAAGCATTAAGAAGGAGGAAACCCAGCGTTTGGTGATGTCCATGGGTTCCAGACTTAAGGCAGTGATTGCCTCCAAAGGATTCGCAACAAAATATTGAAAATAAAACATTTTTTTTTGGGTTTGGTTTATTTGTCCAATTACTTTTGACCTCCTAAAATGTGGAGTGTTTGTAAAGAAATGTGTACAATTCCTACAATTTCTATCAGATATTTTTGTTCAAACCTTCAAATTAAACGTTACAATCTGCACTTGAATTCTATTGTAGAGGTTTCATTTCAAATCCAATGTGGTGGCATGCAGAGCCCAACTCGCGAAAATTGTGTCACTGTCCAAATATTTCTGGACCTAACTGTATATATGAGTAGAATGTAAATTGTTGTTTTATTCTATAAACTAGTATTTTCAGAAAATACAAAATTTATTGCTTGGAAATTCGGAGACATGTTGTCAGTGGTTTATAGAATAAAAAAACAATTTACATTTTACTGAAAAAATATAAAGAAAAAAATCAGAAAAACAGAGAATTTTGCAGTGTTCTCTCTCACGCCAGTGCTGTGTGTGTATAAATATATGTACACAATATATAGTTGTATAAAAAATAATTAAATTAAAAAAAAATGACGTAGTGCTTTGCGGTATTTTTGATTCTCAGCGCACATAAATGGCTATGGGCTGCCACCCCAATTTGCATGGCTTTACTTTGGATGGTAATCAAAATACAGGGAAGCCCATTTTTCTTTTTTATTTAGTTATTTAACAAAAATAATTAAAAAAATGTGTGGGCTCCCGCTGCATTTTCTATTGCTGGCTAAGGGTAATTCAAGCAGCTACTGGCTGCTAACCCCCACTGCTTGGTGTTACCTTCACTGGCAATGGATAATCAAGGGAAGGCCTTTTTAATTTTTTTTTGCCAAAAAACTAAAAAAAAAATGACGTGGGCTTTGCCATATTTTTGCATGCCAGCCAGGTACAGCAGGCAGGTATGTGCTGCCCCTAGCTGCCTATTTGTACCCAGCTGGGAACCAAAAATATAGGAAAGCCTTTTTTAAATTATTTCAGAAATTTCATGAAATTAAAAAAAAAATAAAAAAAAACCAACGTGGACTTTGCCCAATTTTTGTGTTCAGCTAGGTACAACTAGGCAGCTGGGGATTGGAATCTGTAGCGCAGGGTGGCCCAAGCTTTCTGAGCCCCCCTTGATGCGAATTGTAGTCCGCAGCTGCCCCAGGCGCTTCATAGAAGTGGCCCTGATGCCGGATGGCACACTGGGTAATAAAGGGTTAATATCAGATTTGTTTTACCAGCTGGTATTAAGCACGAGATTCTTAATGTCAGGCCAAGTTTGACCCAGCCATTAAGAATCTCCAATACAGGGTTAAAAAAAAGACACCACACAGAGAAAAAATACTTTATTAGAAATAAATACACAGACACACTCAGGGACTCCATGTTTATTACTCCCTCTCACCCCTCCATGATCCTGGTCTTCTATCTTCTTCAACCGATCTAGCTCTGCTGTGTAATCAAGCAGAGGCTGAGGGGTTGGTGTTGTGAATGTTAGTTATGTCTTGGCTGCTGGGAGGCTCCCTCTGGTGGCCAGGAAGGGTTTGGACAGAGACCAGGTGTGTTGTGCAGTGGGTGTTTCCTTTCCTAACTCTCTGCTTATTTAAGTCCTGGTCTGATTGCAGGCTGTTGCCGGATGTCAGTTGTTCTTTGTATCTCTAGCCTGCTTAATCCTGCTCTACATCACATCCACTCCAGATAAGTTCTTGCTCTTTATTTATTGCCTGGTTCTTTTGCTTATCTGGGTTTGTCATTTTTTGTGGTTGGTTTCAGTTTATTTCCTTCCAGGGATTTTCCCCCTCAGTGGATTGTTGAGGAACTCCCTGCAGTTCTGTGTGGAGTATAGCTCCTTTGGGTCCATGTGTTTATGGCTTGTTGAATTTGTTATAATTCTTGTTTTCTGTTCATTGGTAGGACAAGGGCACCTGGTATAGGACGGAGTTCAGATCGAGCGATCTGAGGGCCTTTTTGTACTATCAGGAAGTTGTTTTTTTGCAGGGTTTTTCTCTGGCTACCATCAGTCCCTTTCCTGTCCTTTCCTATTTTAGTCAGCGGGGGCCTCACGTTTTTCTAATCCTGTCATCTACCTGTGTATTGTGTTTTTCCTATATCACCGCAGTCTTTGAATGTGGGGGGCTTGCTATTCTTGTCTATTTTCTGAGGCAGAGAGTTATTCATCTTTCCTACCTTTAGGATAGTTAGTTCTCCGGCTGGGTTCGCGGTGCACAGGATGTTAGTTCACCCCTCGGCTACTTCTAGTTGTGTTGGTTAGTAAGGGGATGGCGGCCAGATTAGTTGCCAATGCTCTTGTCACCTTTTTGCCAATGATTTGTGGTGATCTTCCATGGTTCCGGATCATAACAGGTTGGTAAGCGGTGACGTCACCGCTGCCACCGTTGCCATCGTAACCCACCCGAGTGGGTTACTATAGCAACAGTGATCTCTGATCACCTGATTCCCGGCGGCGCTATTCACCGGCTGTGGAATTACAGGGTGTGGCAGGCAATCCCTGCATTTGGGCTGACTCTGTAAAGAGCGCCAATATGCAAGGAAGGGGAGCCGAGCATGTGCTCGAGCATCCCTCCGGTACTCGGCGCTCGCTAAGTCTACCGAGTACTGAGATGCTTGGGCGAGTACCGAGGACTGGTAAGCATGCGAGCCCATCCCTATCCACTGTCTCAACAGGACCTTGAATGACATCATAGCCATGTGACCAGTCTGTAGCCAATGAGATAATACAATATTCACACGTGACTGGTCACATGGCTATGACGTCACTGAAGGTCCTTGAGTAATTCTGGTTACCGGGAGGGCACAGCGATGATCGACTCAGAAGCAGAAGCGGTGGGAGTCAGAGTCTGCAGGACGTGTCGTGGGACCTGTAAGTATACAATGTTTATTATTAACTATATTCTTTATTTTACACCCCCAACCCACCCCATTCCATAACTGTAAAGTCCAAGATCGGTGATCAGACGCAAGATCGTGTTATCTCAATCCCGATCTTGATCTTTACAAAATGATCATGTGAGTCTCCCAGATCCCGACCATCGGGGGATCGCCCATCCCTATTCAGCAGCTTCTGCTAAGCACTTCCGACCTTTGACCTCTGTACGTATGCCGACCTTGTGGAGAAACAGAGGGGTCATATATCACCTATTGATGATTTATAGTTGTGACTGTCTACAATGTCCACTAGGGATATACTGTAGATCTGACCATTTCAAGGATCCTTGTCCATTGATGGTCAGTGTCACAAACCACCGGGGGGGTCACTCAGAAATCCCCCGCGCTGGCTACCAGTACGTCACAATCGGGGGGTAACAAGTGGGGGTCACCCCTACTTTATACCTCCCGACCGACAGACAGAGCACGTGACGCGCCCTCTAGCGCCCCTCTTATAGTCAGGCCAATTATGGAATTGCCCGACAATAAGCAAGGAGGCCGCTATACTACTTATGCCGATTATTGAAGGGTCCCCGGTGAGAGTAGGGTATATATTCCCCCGACCTCCGCGGGTGGAATATATAATATCTTCCCGGATCTCACTGGCCTCCCCACAATAATCCTTGGCACAACTCGCTGCCACCAACCGATTTACGGTAACTATTAGCCGAACACACAGACGTGGGATTCAAGATCGAGATAACAGAACAGCCCAAGATTAATTATATAATTTAATCGCCTAAAGCACACTAGAAACTACAATATATACAATAGGGAATCTACAGAATATACATATGTCAGAGTACAGTTACAGATAAAGCATGGGTTACAAACAGGTATACAATTACATCAGTTACCTTGTGTGTCTGGCCACAGGGGGGCGCTGTAGACCAGGTTTCTAGGATTCTTCCTCACAGGTCTTTCCCAACCAGGCCCCCGAGCAGAAGAACACTGGAAAATGGCCGAAGTAGGGTTATCAACCTGGGCAGATCCAGGTCCCCTCCTACCTTAGTGACCTCACAGGGAAGCACTGCCACTCCCCCTGCATGGATCAGAATTATCCAGCAAAGGGGATATTGGCCATAACTTTGCCTGGGAGCGTCGTAGGCGGACGCCAATGCTCTCATTGTGACAGTTATGAATTTAGCTACAGAACGAGGGGACTCATGACCTGTCTGCCAGTTCCCCATTGGCTGATATCACGCCTGGGGCATTTCCCAAGCTCCCCCTTCCATAAAAAAGGTGTGCCAGCATCGTCCGCCTGCGCAAACACCATTTTTATGGTTGCCATATTTATCGGAGATATGGCTTGCGAGATATGAACCATTTTTTACTGGAGTCGTTCTGTCTGGCTACTTCCAAGCCTTGCTAATGAGATACAACTCTTGTTACAGGGTGACGGCAGGGAGTCATCCTGGGTCCATTGTCCTCACATCATCTCATCTCCATATCAGAGGAGATGGCTGTTGGAGGTGTAAGTGGGATGTGACACCTTCACAGATGCTGGACATTTGAGCACAAGAAGGGAGGGGGGCACTGCCAGGGAGTGATGAGAGCAATTATGACTTCTAGTCATAATTCCTCTTCATATCCCAGGATTTACCTCACACCTCCCCCCTTTTGAGGGCGCTAGGGGGCAGCACACTCCGGTGTTCCCCCGTGCGCCCGTCCGCGACCTCTCCTTGTCGGGACAGCCCGTCTGCGTTACCGTGGTCACGGCCCCTTTTGTGGCGAATGGTGAAGTCGTATTGCTGGAGCGCAAGGCTCCATCGCAACAATCGCCCATTCGTCCCAGAGACGGTGTGCAACCAGCTGAGGGGATTGTGGTCCGTCTCCACGATGAAGTGGCGCCCGTATAGATAGGGTTGCAGACGCTGCAGGGCCCACACTATGGCCAGGCACTCCTTCTCCATTGTAGAATAGGCCACTTCCCTTGGTAACAGCTTCCTGCTCAGGTACAAGACTGGGTGCTCTCGGCTCGCAGAGTCCACCTGGCTGAGCACCGCACCGAGGCCGAAGTCACTGGCGTCGGTCTGTACTACAAACGGCCGCGTGAAGTCGGCTGCCTGTAGCACGGGCGGGCTGGACAGGGCGTCCTTTAGGGCCCGGAAGGCTGTCTCGCAGTCCACTGTCCAATCGACTGCAGAGGGCAGCTTCTTCTTGGTGAGGTCCGTCAAGGGCTTTGCCAGGCTACTATAGCATGGAACAAACCTCCTATAGTACCCAGCGGTCCCCAAGAAGGACATCACCTGCTTCTTGGTCCTGGGGGTGGGCCAGGATGCGATGGCCTCCACTTTCTCAGGCTCGGGCTTCAGTGTTCCCCCGCCTACCCGGTGACCGAGGTACTGGACCTCGCTCATGGCCAGCTGACACTTGCCCGGCTTGATGGTCAAACCTGCCCGGTGGACCCGCCTGAGCACCTGTGCTAGATGCTCTAGGTGATCTTCCCAGGTGGGACTGAAGACGGCAATGTCATCCAGGTACGCGGCCGCGTACCCTTCAAGTCCCTTGAGCAGGGTGTTGACCATCCGCTGGAAAGTGGCAGGGGCATTCCTCATCCCGAATGGCATCACCGTGGACTCGTACAGTCCAAATGGGGTAATAAAGGCAGAGCGTTCCCTGGCCTTGCGAGTCAGGGGGATCTGCCAATATCCCCGGCTCAGATCCATGATGGTCAGGTACTGAGCCCCGGCCAACTGATCGAGCAGGTCATCGATGCGTGGCATTGGGTACGCATCGGCGACCGTGACCGCATTGAGCCCCCTGTAGTCCACGCAGAACCGAGTGGTTCGGTCCTTCTTAGGGACGAGGACTACAGGCGAGGCCCAAGCGCTGTTGGATGCCTGGATCACCCCCAGGTTCAGCATCTCGTCAATCTCCTGGCGCATGTGTTGCTGCACCTCCAGGGAGACCCGATATGCTGAACGCCGGATCGGGGGATGATCCCCAGTGTCCACGTGATGGACAGCCAAGTCAGTCCTTCCGGGCTGGTTGGTAAACAACCCCCGGAAGGGGTGTAGGGTGGCCCACAGCTGGGACCGTTGGTCCTCCAAGAGCTGGTGGCCAACCTCCACATCCTCAATGGATCCGCCTGCCCTAACCTGGGCTAGCATATCCAAGAGGGTTTCCGCTTCTCCCTCCTCGGGCAGGTTGCACACAGGGAGTGCACATGCCTCCCGCTCATGATGTGCCTTCATCATGTTCACATGGAAGGGCTTCCGCCTTCCACGGGCAGGGTCCAGGGTGACCAGGTACGTCACAGGGTTGAGCTGCTGGTACACGAGGTATGGGCCTTCCCAGGCTGCCTGAAGCTTGTCCTGTTGTACGGGGACCAGTACCCACACCTCTTGACCCACTTGGTAGGTCCTCTCACAAGCGTTCTGGTCGTACCAACGCTTCTGATCGGCCTGGGCTTGAGCCATATTGTCGTGTACCAGTTGCGTCAAGGCCTGCATTTTGTCCCGGAAGCGCATGACATACTCGATAACCGACACTCCAGGGGTGGCCAAATCCCCTTCCCAAGCCTCTTTCACCAGAGCCAGGGGGCCCCGCACACGTCGCCCGTACAGGAGCTCAAACGGTGAGAATCCTGTTGAGGCCTGTGGAACCTCCCGGTAAGCAAATAACAGGTGTGGGAGATACCGCTCCCAGTCACGCCCATGGGAGTCGACCAACATCTTAAGCATCTGCTTTAAGGTGCCATTGAACCGCTCGCACAGGCCATTAGTCTGTGGATGGTACGGGCTGGCCACCAGATGTCGCACCTGGACTTGCTTACAGAGGGCCTCCATCAGCTGGGACATGAATTGGGTCCCCCGGTCAGTGAGCATTTCCTGGGGAAAACCCACTCGGGAGAAAATCTCCAGCAATGCGGTGGCCACCTTGTCAGCCCGAATGGACGACAAGGCCACTGCTTCTGGGTACCGGGTGGCATAGTCCACTACCGTCAGTATGAAGCGTTTCCCGGAGCTGCTGGGGATGGCCAGCGGGCCGACCAGATCCACAGCCACCCTCCTGAAAGGCTCATCGATGATTGGCAGAGATACCAGTGGGGCTTTGGGGCGTGGCCCCGCCTTCCCCACTCTCTGACAGGTTTCACACGAACGGCAGTAGGCAGCCACATCGGCCCCCATTTTTGGCCAGTAGAAATGCTGGTTTAACCTGGCCTTGGTCTTAGCGATCCCTAGGTGTCCGGCCATCGGAATCTCATGTGCGATCCGCAACAACTCCGTCCGGAACGGATAGGGTACCACCAACTGTCGGTCCCTGGGCCACGCCTCCGGTGAACCCTGCTGGACCGTGGCCCGGTACAGCCGTCCTTGGTCCCAGACCACTCGCTCCGGGTCCGAGTCCGAGGGAGGCTCTGCCGCCTGCTCCTTTAGAGCTTTCAGGCTGTCGTCAGCTTCTAACGCTGCCTGAAACCCCTGACCAGATGTGGCCAGAATCGACGAGACTGTCACATCTTCGGTCAGTACCCCGGGACCTGTGTCCTGGCCTCCACCTGACTCGGCTGCCACTTGGTCAGAAGGGGAAGAGCTATCGGACCTCCGGGAGGCCCCTTGGCTTCCAGCACTCCCACTGCGGGTGACAGCGGCCACAGCCGCTGCGACCGTGGGTCGTGCCTGCTCCTCCTCCGTTCCTGACCAAGTCGCCGGTTCAGGCAGACCTACCTGGCTTCCTGACACCCCGGTTGTGGGGGAACCATGCACCGAGATCTTACCTGGGAGCACTTCCGCTCCTGGACCGGCCCCAATCTCACCTGCCTGTTCCCCTCCTGCAGCAACAGAACCCCGCTGTGAAATCTCTGGGGACCCCACATTTGCTGTGGTAGCCCCCACCCCACACACTGGTCCTCCCCCTGCAGCACCCTGCTCTCTGCTTATCCCTGCAGAGGGCAACAGATCCCAGCTCACAGGCTGATTACTTGTAGAGGCATTGTCACACCTTTCTCTGACCCCCTCCCCTGTCACAGCTGCAGCTGTGTGTGTGTCTGTGCAAGCAGAAATAGAGTTCACTCCCTCCTCCCTTACATCATTCATAGATAACACATTAACATTGTCCGGAGGCACGTCAGCACTGGCTGAAGGTTCAGCCTTTGGGGCGGGGCCAAACTGGGAGGTTATTTGCCCCAAATCTGTCCCAAGTAGCACGTTTGCAGGGATCCGATCAGTTACCCCCACCTCTCTCACCCCTCGCCCCGCGCCCCAGTCCACATAAATGTCAGCAACAGGCAGCGCCGGGTCAATGCCTCCAATCCCGGAGACAGCGAGGGTTTTTCCAGGGATCAAGTCTTGGGGGGACACCATCTCAGGCCGCACCAGAGTCACCTCCGAGGCGCTGTCTCGCAGTCCTATGGTCACAGACCGGCCGACGGTGACAGGTTGGAAGCTGTCCAGGGACCTACCACCACCCCCACCCACACAATACACCTTGGGCGGCCCTTGGGACGGGGACGGAGCCGGGGCCTTGGGACGCTGAGGGCACATGGCCTTGAAGTGTCCAGGTAGGTTGCACTGGTGGCACCGTCTTGGCTCTGCCACGGGCCTGGAGAGGGGAGTTGAGGGGGACACCCCCTGCAGTCTAGGGGCAGGTGGGGCAGTCGCAGAGTTCATCTTACCCCCTCTCCAGGTGCTGCTGGTGGCTGCTCTCCTGGCTTCAGGAGCCCGATTGTTGGTGTAGTCATCGGCCAGGGCAGCTGTAGCCGTGGACCCCTTTGGCTTCTGGTCTCGGATGAACTGGCGGAGATCCTCAGGGCAGTTCCACAAGAGTTGCTCCGTGATGAACAAGTCCAGGATCTCCGGTCCGGTGGAAAGCTGCAGGCCTTGGGTCCAGTGGTCGGCAGCTCGGGCAAGTGCCCGCCGGTGGTCAGCCCAGGAGTCCTTTGGTCCCTTCTGTAGCGTCCGGAACTTCTTGCGGTAGGACTCCGGGGTGAGGTTGTACTGTTGGATCAGGGCCCGCTTGATGGTGTCGTAGCCCTGATCCGCCTCAGCAGGCAAGTCCCCAAGGATATCCAGGGCCTTACCCCTTAAACGGGGGGTCAGGTATTTGGCCCACTGGTCCTTGTTCAGATGATGCTGCAAGCAAGTCCGTTCAAAAGCAGTCAAGAAAGAGTCCAAGTCTCCATCCTTCTCCAGCACTGGGAAGTCCTCAACACGGACCTTTGGAAGTTTGGTGTCTGGAAGGTCACGGGTGGCTGATGAGGGCCGGAGCTGAGCTAGCTGCAGCTGGTAGTTACGCTCTGCCTGGCGCTCTTCACGCGCTGCTTGCCGCTCACGCTCGGCCATGAGTTCCTTGTAGCCCTCCCGGTCTCCAGCCTGGCGTAGGGCCATAGCCATTTGAAGAAGGCTATCCGAGCCTCCCAGGCTCGGTGGAATGGCACGTGGTGATCTGCGGCCCGCTGCGGAGCCTGGTGATTCACTGTCCATTGCAGAGCGGAGGGCTGGCATCTGGCTCGTTGAGGACCCTTGGGCGAGCTGCTCCTCATCTTGTCCAGCAGTGCCCGGTTGTGCAATGTCCTCTGCAGAGCTGTTTTCTGGCGTCGAGCTCCTGGAGGACTCGTGGGCAACCTCCTCATTGCTGTCCACAGCACCGTCCTCCCTCTCTTCGGCTCCTGCTTTAGCATTGGCCAGTTGCATAGCTCTGCTCCTGGTGCCATCAGCCATTCTTGCAGACTTTTGGTCACTGACACAGAACTGACACCTGATGCCTCCACACACCTTACAGTATCTGCACTCTGACACTCTAGTGTTGAGCTGGTCTGAAGACCCCAGCAGCCACAGCTGCTGCAGGCAGTCTTTAGTGTCTGGGAGTATGGGTCTCACACTCACACACACTATTATCTCGATCCCACCGCTTGCCACCAATATGTCACAAACCACCGGGGGGGTCACTCAGAAATCCCCCGCGCTGGCTACCAGTACGTCACAATCGGGGGGTAACAAGTGGGGGTCACCCCTACTTTATACCTCCCGACCGACAGACAGAGCACGTGACGCGCCCTCTAGCGCCCCTCTTATAGTCAGGCCAATTATGGAATTGCCCGACAATAAGCAAGGAGGCCGCTATACTACTTATGCCGATTATTGAAGGGTCCCCGGTGAGAGTAGGGTATATATTCCCCCGACCTCCGCGGGCGGAATATATAATATCTTCCCGGATCTCACTGGCCTCCCCACAATAATCCTTGGCACAACTCGCTGCCACCAACCGATTTACGGTAACTATTAGCCGAACACACAGACGTGGGATTCAAGATCGAGATAACAGAACAGCCCAAGATTAATTATATAATTTAATCGCCTAAAGCACACTAGAAACTACAATATATACAATAGGGAATCTACAGAATATACATATGTCAGAGTACAGTTACAGATAAAGCATGGGTTACAAACAGGTATACAATTACATCAGTTACCTTGTGTGTCTGGCCACAGGGGGGCGCTGTAGACCAGGTTTCTAGGATTCTTCCTCACAGGTCTTTCCCAACCAGGCCCCCGAGCAGAAGAACACTGGAAAATGGCCGAAGTAGGGTTATCAACCTGGGCAGATCCAGGTCCCCTCCTACCTTAGTGACCTCACAGGGAAGCACTGCCACTCCCCCTGCATGGATCAGAATTATCCAGCAAAGGGGATATTGGCCATAACTTTGCCTGGGAGCGTCGTAGGCGGACGCCAATGCTCTCATTGTGACAGTTATGAATTTAGCTACAGAACGAGGGGACTCATGACCTGTCTGCCAGTTCCCCATTGGCTGATATCACGCCTGGGGCATTTCCCAAGCTCCCCCTTCCATAAAAAAGGTGTGCCAGCATCGTCCGCCTGCGCAAACACCATTTTTATGGTTGCCATATTTATCGGAGATATGGCTTGCGAGATATGAACCATTTTTTACTGGAGTCGTTCTGTCTGGCTACTTCCAAGCCTTGCTAATGAGATACAACTCTTGTTACAGGGTGACGGCAGGGAGTCATCCTGGGTCCATTGTCCTCACATCATCTCATCTCCATATCAGAGGAGATGGCTGTTGGAGGTGTAAGTGGGATGTGACACCTTCACAGATGCTGGACATTTGAGCACAAGAAGGGAGGGGGGCACTGCCAGGGAGTGATGAGAGCAATTATGACTTCTAGTCATAATTCCTCTTCATATCCCAGGATTTACCTCACAGTCAGTAATGGCCCAATGTCCCTTTCCCATTTACACATAACAAGAGGATAATTTTCCACATATTTGGTTAGCAGCACTTTATAAAGTGCAGAAATCTCACCAGACGTTCTCTGTGAATTAGATATTGTGCTCAGCATCATGTATGACCGCAGTCCAAGTTTTTTAATTCTATTTTGTGTATTAAAAGCTTGAACTGGGGGCATGGCCTATCACGGGATGTGAGGAGGATGTGGATTGCGCAGCTGCTGCCAAGAATCTAGCTAATCCCTGGTAAAATACCAGCAAACCAACTTGAAAAAGTGTCTGGCAGACGCTGGATGGTCACCTCCTTTGACTGACCGACTTACCTCCACAACAATGACCAGGAAAGGTCCGAAAGGACCATCAGGAGAAGCCGAACAGCGGATCCAAGATGGTGCCGTAGACAGTGAGCTGCAGAGGCGAGCTGGTGTGGCCAACGCTGAGGATATCCGGAGGCAAGCTGGAGCGCTTTGCCCACTCAGAGAGCTGTGGGGATCTTCGGGTGGAAGGAGGTGAGCTCTCTGCTGTCCCGGTGCAAGGTGGAGGTGTAGCGCCCCTGAAGTTCTGGTCTCTACAGGGTACTGCAACTGAGTTAAGGGGCAGTATCTATATGGGGTAAGTGACAGGTGGATTGCCGATGCTAACACCAGACACACATTTCACATGCAGTTAGGTGCCTTGCCCACAAGGGGGAGTGAACTGGGATGGGTAGGGAGAGTCAGCCATCCAGTAGCATAGGACTTCCTAGTCAGCAGGACAACCACTAGAAGGCGGGTGCCACATAAGATAAGTTTGTAGTTCAAGTGGAGAGGAGTGTGGGCTGGAGCTAGGTGTAGCTCCAGCAGAGGAAGTTCAAGTTGAACGGTGCCAGGGTCGGAGCCCTGGTACCTTAGCTAGGTGGCAGACGGTGGTCTCCATCAGGAGGAGACGGGAAGACGGCTCGTCAGATCTGAGGAGGACCGGAGAAGGGTTGGAGCCCACTGGTACCGACACCGGAGACCCGACCGGAAACCGCACACAGAGAGGGCTCTCGGACCCTGAAGCCAGGACCGAAACCAGCGGCCTAGCTAATTAACCGATTGAGGGCAGGATTACAGGTCCTGTCCCAACCAAAGTCCCAAAAGCAGACAACCACCCACAGAGAGGGATAGGGCAATCGCCAGGGCCCATAGATCCCACGGGTCAGCGTCAGCGGGCACAGCTCCTTAGGCACACAGAAAGCCAGGAGAGGACTCCTGAGTTCAAAACCAGGCAGCCCACAATACACAAAAACAATGCAGAAGAAAGGACAGCGACCACCAGCCCAGGTGAGGGACCAGAGTACAACCGGCTGCAGCGGCTGGCCACCAGCACCTTGGTTTACCAAAAGACTTGTGTGATTCATTCAATTGTGAGTAACCAACTTTCCCCTGGTCTATCTGGGCGTGCAAGCCCCTGCCATCGCCATCCCCTGCACAGAGACACCAGGCCCCGGGGCAACCATCCCTACCCACGGAGGGGTTATCATCCGGCTTCCATTACATCTCCCCCGGGTATCCCACGGCAGCAGCGGTGGTGTCCCACTTCACCACACTCCGTGGGTGGCGTCACAGACATTCAACAATCAATCGGAGTGTCTGCGCGACCCCCGGGTCCGGGAACCCCTCAAGCCGTACCGTAGGCCCCGGATCCGAGCAGCGCTGGCTGCTGGAACGGGGCGGCACACTAGTGCTATGCAATTACTAGAGCCTTAAAGTGCTGTGCATATAATTCATCACAATATTTAGTCATATGTAAACATTCCACTCCATATGATATATACAACCTATAAATAAGGAAAAGACAGACTAAACCAATTATTCACTTCCGAAAATGTATAGATAATCACAGTGAGTGGTCATATGTGAACATTGCACTCATAGCAGCAAAGCTGAAAAGATGTCATATCACACCGCAGTGTGTACATAGCAGTGACATGACTCGTCAGCGGCGTCACGTATGAACTTTATTCAACAATCCCCTGTAAATATTCCCCTTTTCAAAAAGCACCCAGGGCACAGAACCGGGCAATGGCAATGGCCACTAAAGTGACATTCCCCAGTTATACACTGCCCGGGACCGAGTACCTCATGACCCTTGGCAACAGAGACACTACAGAAGGAGATGAGGGAAGGAGTGAGTAGACGGCTGGACGTTAAGTCTGCACAGGGGAAGCAGCTCCCAGTTCGCCTGTTGCTTGGCAGGGGAATAAACGTCAAGGCCACTTATCCCTGGGGACTCAACTCTCAAAGAAATTTTAATGGCAAGTCCACCATCGCTGAAGCGACACAGCAGCTAGGGAGGCTCAGGGAGGATTTGCTACCTATGCGCCACAAGTTACATGAGGTAAAGGAGAGTACAGGCAAAGTGGAGCAGAGAGTCAACATCATTGAAGACCATATGGCAAGGGTTGATAGAGAAGGCCAGGGCTCGGCACAAGAAATAGTAGCACTTCTGGCTAAGACGGATGACCTGGAAAATAGGTGAAGGCGTAATAATCTGAGGCTCATTGGCATACCAGGAAAGGTGTAAGCCTCCTCTCCAATTGAATTCTTTGAAAAATGGCTGAAGTCTAAAATTGGAGCCAACCATCTCACCCCTATGGAGTGGAGCGAGCGAGAATTCCTACCTGCCATTCGTCCGCTGGACACCCACTGTAGCCTGTCCTGGCCAACATATTGCACTATAGGGAAAGGGACAACATCTTCATCTTGAAACATGCCAGAGGGAATCCAGACCTGACTATAAATGGCTCCAAGATTTCGATCTTCCTGGACTACTCCATAGAGGTACAAAAGCAAAGAGCCTAATTTATTGATATCAAGTTGAGGCTGCGGAAGCTAGATGTGGTGTACTGATGTATCTAGCAAAGCTTAGAGTGGTGGCGGGAGGCACCATTCACTTCTTTCCAGTCCCAAACGAGGCATTAAGATGCTGGACAACAACAAGCAACAATCGCGGCAGGAGAACCGAGATGGAGATGCTGGAGATTGAATTTTGGGGGCACTATGCCTCCCACCTCACTTGTCTGGAGTTTCAGCTGTAGATACTCTCCGGAGAACTGAACTCTGGCTATGGGAGACTGGTTGATAATGATCGTGGGAAAGTTGGAACCACAGTTCTGAAGCGAGTCTTTAAAGTTTAAAATAGCAACATACTGTGAAATATCTAGACAGAACTATCCGACTAAATGGAGGACAACAAGAAGCTCTTTTTTTCTCTTTCCCCTCTTTCTTTTAGGCCCATTTCACATCTCAGTGAAAAACACTGACGTTTTTCACTGGCGTGTAAAACACGCACATGTCCCTCCGTGTGCCGTGAATCACGGCTCATGTGGGTTGTCTAAGTGCAATCCGGGCTCCGTTCTCCGTGGCCCGTGATTGCACTTAGAGATTAACTCACCTGTGCACGCTCCCGCTCTCCATGGTGCTGATCGCTCCCGCGGTGCAGCATCCGGCCGGCACTGACCCCCGCAGCAGCTGCTTCCGGGTCGGCTGTGTCGTGCTTCATGAATATGCGCGACAATAATGAGCCGGCTCAGAAGCAGCCAGCTGCACGGGCTGCAGAGAGCGCCGCTGAAGCCGGGTGAGTAAAAATGTTTTTTATTTTAAAAGCACGTTTTTTTCTGGCACGTGTCTCACAGATCACACCACTGTGTGGTCCGTGGGACATCAGTGATGCCAGAAAAAAATGGACATGTCTCCGTGAGGCAATCACGGCTACACGTGCACGCTGCACGGATACATGGTCAGTGACAAATCACTGATGTGTGAGCAGACCCATTCATTATAATGGGTCTGCATATGTCAGTGATTCTGGTACGTTTAAAAATAGCACAAACGTACCAGAATCACTGACGTGTGAAACAGGCCTTAAGGCTACTTTACACACTGCGATATCGGTCCCGATATCACTAGTGTGGGTACCCGCCCCCATCTGTTGCGCGACACGGGCATATCGCTGCCCGTGCCGCACAACATCGCCCACAGCCGTCACACATACTTACCTGTCCGGCGACGTCGCTGTGACCGGCGAACCGCCTACTTTCTAAGGGGGCGGTCCGTGCGGCGTCACAGCGACGTCACTGAAACGTCACTGAACCGCCGCCCAATAGCAGTGGAGGTGAGCAAGGATGGTTGACCTTAGGGAGATCAACATTGTTCCTTCCCGGTGAAAGACCTGGCTAGTTTCCTGCCAGCGTTGAGAAACATGTGATGGTGTCTCCGCAGGCCTTCTTGCTTTCAATAGCAGTGGAGGGGCGGAGATGAGCGGGACGTAACATCCCGCCCACCTCCTTCCTTCCGCATAGCGGCCAGGAGGCAGGTAAGGGGAGCTTCCTCGTTCCTGCGGCGTCACACGCAGCGATGTGTGCTGCCGCAGGAACGAGGAACAACCTCGTTACTGCTGCAGTAACGAGATTTGAGAATGGACCCCCGTGTTGCCGATTAGCGATTTTGCACGTTTTTGCAACGATGCAAAATCGCTTATCGATGTCACACGCAACGGCATCGCTAATGCGGCCGGATGTGCGTCACGAATTCCGTGACCCCAACGACTCCGCATTAGCGATGTCGTAGCGTGTAAAGCCCGCTTTAGGGACAGTACATAGGCATGGGGCAGGACTGCTGTGCAAAACAAATGGAAGACTGGATACTGTGCGGAGAGGGGAGAGGAAGAACTTTTCTCTCTCTCTGGCCTTTTTTTCCCTCATCTTGTTGGCCCGAGAGGTCCTGTTCCTGTTGGAGGGGAAATACTGGATGGTGAGTGCCACAGTATCTGGCAGAATGGCTAAGGCAATAATGTGCTCTGTGCTCTTTACCCTGGATGCAAAAGGGACTTGAACTGCTTCTTCTTTTGTTTTTTTATGGGCTACTTTTTCATTCTAGTACGGGGGAGGGAGGGGGAGGGTCAGTGGTCGGCAATCTCATGTGATGTATATGAGGTTTTTCTGTGATCTGGAGAGGTATGTAACATTTATTCGCTGGCCTACAAAATGACAGGACACATACAATTAATAAGTTGGAATGTGCAGGGCTTAGCCTCTAGTGTTAAAAGAAGGGCAGTGTTTCAATTTTTGCAGGTGAAAAAACCTGATATGATTCGTTGGCAGGAAACACATCTGACACGTGAGAGACTGCACCTCTTGAATAGGAGGTGGCTTCGGGTGGGCTACCACTTCACATACTCGGTATGCTCCAGGGGGTTAGTATATTGGACCTCTCAGGCATCCCATTTGAATGTCTGAAGGTCATTACAGATTAAGCAGGATGGTATGTATGTGTCTTGTAAACTAGGGACTAGTAGGGCCTAGGTCTGTATTAATTATATTTTTATACCTCCACCATACTGTAGTAAAATCATATATAGACTGCTCAATATAATTGTAGCGTTCCCGGGGATTCTCTAAATGATTGTGGGGGATTTTAATGTGACGCCCCATAATCTATCAGGGTGTCACAGGGAACTGCACTCCTTTCCCTTCTGATGCAGAGCTCAACCCCCCCATGGTTCTGGGATCCCAACTGTTGGTATTGCTTCCATCAGCACTCAAATCCTAACCACACCTCACACCACACCCTATTAGGCACACCAGTGGGTGGTCTAGCTGGCACAGGGCCACCCGCCTAGGAGTCAGGCAGATTGGTGGGAGAGAGGAAGTCAGAGCTTAGAGTCAGATTAGTAATAGCTCCCAAAGTCGCAGACAGTGGTTTGGGACCGGAGGAGTCGGAGACCCGGTTGCAGGGTATTGGAGAAGGGTGCCCAGACTCAGTTTTGGAAAACGGTCAGCACTGGAAAATCTAGTAACCGGACTGGTACCGAGCACGGCAGGGTACTGGACCCTAGATCAGGGAGTAGCTTCACGCAACCAGATAATTAACCTGTGGAAGATAGTCTCTCTATGAACTATCCCCAAGAGCTCAGAGATCGAAGGCAACAACACAACGAGGGGGATAGGGCTTTCCAGATTTTGCAGCCTGCAAAGTTCCCAAGTGTCAGCCATCGAGAGCACAGCTCCTCTATTTAATTGTAGGGAGCAGGAACCCGACCACTTCAGGCAGAGGGGGGCACTCAGAAACATCTAAAACACATGTGCATGGAGGCAGGATCCAGACCATTAGTGATACCAACGGGGACGGGGTCCCGGACGAGCTCACCCAAAGTGGCACCCAGAGACTTGGTATACACCTTTCCCCATCTCACGTGTAACATTACTGGGACTAAGTATATTACCCAAGGTTTTTGCTCTCCTAGAGACAAAACGTATGGAATTGGATTTAACTACTTTAGAAAGAATATTATTTTGATTAACAATAGGTAAGTACATTTTTATTATTTTCACTATATTAGAATACTGAGGACTATATTTGGTAGAAAAAGTGGGTAATATACTTAGTTCCAGTAATCTTACACATGAGATGGGGAAAGGTGATAGTGCCTGGTTAATATACAAAGGTTTCTTTAAATGTGGACATCATCCTTGTAAGGCATGTCAATATGTTGAAAAAGGTAATACCTTTGTGTCTTATTCTAATGGAACATCGTATTTTATAGATCGACATTTAAATTGCAACAGCGAGGGACTGATCTATCTTATTAACTGTAAAATCTGTATGAAACAATACGTACGGTAGGTTGTACGGGAGGACCGCTGAAGAACCCCATAAGACGGCACATCTCAGATGTGGGAAAAATACGTAATTACTTACCGGTAATGTGTTTTTTCTGAACCCATGACGGCACCACGAGAGAGGGGATCCGCCCTTCAATGACAGGAAACCTCCAGAATAAAAAGGGGCGGCACCTCTCCCCACATCAGTTGATTACCTAGCATGACAGGACCTCCGAAACAAGGAACATAGTTAAAACATATCCCGCCACCATAACCGCCCAGTGAAGAGGAGCGAAAAAGGAAGCAAACTAGCAACCCCTAAGTGCAGGGAGGGAATGTAAGGGTGCCGTCATGGGTTCAGAAAAAACACATTACCGGTAAGTAATTACGTATTTTTCCAGCACCCATGACGGCACCACGAGAGAATTACAGAGAGGAAGACCTGGGGAGGGACAACAGTTTGCAGAACCCGTCTCCCAAAGGTGATGTCGGTGAACGACAAATCAAGGCGATAGTGATTAAAAAAGGTGGACGGAGAAGACCAGGTTGCCGCCTTATATATTTGCTCGATGGAGACCTCTGACCTCTCCGCCCAGGAAGATACCATCGCTCGCGTGGAGTGTGCCTTCAGACCAGGAGGTACGTCTTCACCCCCGGCCGAGTAAGCAACAGAGATGGCATCCCTGATCCACCTGGCTAAGGTGGATTTAGAAGCCTTAAGCCCCTTCCTACAACCCTGGAAGACTACAAACAGAGACTTATCCATCCTCCCTTCTGAGGTGACCAACATACCGGAGAGACATGCGCTGGTGCCGCAGAGTCCGGTCTATCTGGGTCTGGAGGGCTTCCACTTTGGAAGGAGGCAACCGACATAGTTGAGTGTTGGAGTCCCAAGTGAGTCCCAGAAACAGCTGAACCTTGGATGGGATTAATCTGGACTTCTCCTCGTTGATCAACCAGCCCAACTCCCACAGGGAAGCTTGCACCTGCCGTAGAAGGGCCGCACAATGGCGAGCTGAGGCGCCCACAATCAAGAAGTCGTCCAGATAAGGAATCAGAAGGACCTCTCTCTGACGCAGATATGCCGACATTTCTGCTATTATCTTCGTAAAAATTCTCGGGGCGATGGCCAGACCGAAGAGGAGGGCTTTGTATTGAAAGTGGCAGACCCGACCGTCCATGTGGAGGGCTATTCTGAGGAAGCATTGGAAGAGAGAGTTGATTGGGACATGATAATATGCATCGCGCATGTCTATGACAGCCATGTGACAATGGGGATACAGATATTTCACGATGGACCGCACGGACTCCATCTTGAAGCTGTCTATTTGAAGGAACCGGTTGAGGGCTTTCAGGTTGATGATTGTGCGATAGGAACCGTCGGGCTTCCCCACCAGAAAGAGGGTGGAGTAGAATCCTTCTCCTTGTTCCCGTGCAGGAACTTCCATTAGAACCCCCTTGAAGAGGAGGTGACAGACATCTGCTTCCAAAGCCAGCTGTTCCGCCGGAGAACGACGCAGAGGGGTAACCAGGAATCGGGGAGGAGGAGGGTGATGGAAGGGGAGCCGGAGGCCTGAGCGTATGAGGCCCAGGATCCATGCACTGGATGAAATTTTTTCCCAAGCTGGAAGGAACTGAGAGAGCCTCCCTCCGACCTGGGAAAGCGAGTCACTTGGACGACTTATTCTGATCTTTTGAGGGGCCCTTGAACATGAACCCCTTTCCCGGATTCTTTCTATCGGACCAGGTATTCCGATCCCATGGCCGGGTGGGGCGGCGAACTGGCTTCCTCTGAAAGAACCACCGCTTAGAAGGAAACAACGGAAAGGGAAAGCCGCCTTTCTTGTCGCTAGCTTTTTCCAGGATGTCATCCAGGACCGGCCCAAACAGATATTCAACTTGACAAGGGATATTGCAAAGTTTAGACTTAGTTTGCAGATCCCCCGGCCAGCATTTCAGCCAGAGAGCTCTTCTAGCCGCATTGGAGAGGGACGCTGACTTTGCAGCCAACTTAGTGGAGTCCGCCGAGGCGTCCGCAAGGAAGGCCGCCGCCCCCCGCAATTTGGAGAGGGAGGAAGCAATCTCCTCCTTAGGTGCTCGTGATCTAAACTGGTCTTCCAGTTCGTCAATCCATATAGTCAGGGATCTAGCCGTACATGTAGCCCCAATGGCGGGTCTCAGTCCACCAGCAGAAGCTTCCCAGGTATTTTTCAGGAAGTGATCAGCTTTCTTATCCAACGGGTCTTTCAAGGAGCCCATGTCCTCAAATGGCAAGGCAAACTTTTTGGACGCCTTAGCGACAGCCACATCCAATTTTGGCGCCTTATCCCATGTGGAGCAGGAGGCCTCCTCAAACGGATATTTTCTCTTAAAGGCGCCTGGAAGGGAATGCTTCTTATCAGGTCTCTTCCATTCCCGGGCAATTAAGGCCTGTACTTTAGCCACCACCGGGAAGGAGCGTCGTTTTTTCTGCTCCATGCCCCCGAACATCCTATCCTGGATAGATTTTTCAGGTTTCTCATCCGGGATGCCCATAGTGGTCCGCACCGCCTTAACCAACTTCTTCATATTTTCGATTGGGAAGCACTGGCGACCCCCTGAGTCGCTATCTGAAGAGGAGTGGGAAGTAGAGCCAGAGGAATCACATTCCCCATCAGACCTATCAGAGTCCTAGTGGGTAGGCGAAGGGGGCCTAGAACCCCCAGCACTCTGTGCCCCCGACAGGGATCGGAGGGAGTCCCTGACCTCTTCCCGTATGATGGACCGGAGATCGGAGTCAAATCCAGGCTGTTCCTCCGACAAAGTCTGCTGAATGCAGCCTTTGCACAGCCTCTTAGTCCAGGAACCAGAAAGTTCTTTACAGCACAAGGCACATTCCTTATGTCTGGATTTAGATAAACACTTAGGTTTACTGCGATCCTATAAAAAACACAGACAAGACGACCGCCGGTTAGAAGCGGAACTCATGAGGTAGCACTCACCCACAGATGCAAGAGGCTATACCGGGTCAGCAGGGACATCATCCGACTTCCCTCCTTTAGAGAGCCTTTTTCTGTCAGGAGAGTCAGGGTCCTTCCGCTTGGAGGACTGGTCATCAGTCATCCCACGCTTGACCCCCGAGCCGGTGACACTGTCATCCTTGCCACCTCTCTGCTACCGCTTCAGGGAGGCAGTATCATGATCAGAGGGAGGCTTTGGGGAGGAGGGAGGCGAAGGAGACGCAGCTGACTGCTTGTCAGCCATGGTAACCGAGCACAGACACCATAGAGAAGATTGCCGCTCTGATTTTCAAAAAAAAAACCTTGGCAACTCCGCCCCCTATTTCCGGTGGATGACGACCCATCCGCGCGTCCAATAGGAAAAGGCGCGCTGCGCATGCGCACGGCCCGGACGTCCCCGCCGCCACACACAACATGGCGCTCCGTCACCCGGAAGCGCCATAGCATCTGCCGCCATGAGGACGCCCCGCAGGGAGCGCAGCAGCAGCCACCCTCATCCCAGCCCCTGGTGCCGGTACGACGTGGTAAGGAGAGGGGGGGGGGGGACGGGAGTAGGGAGGGAAGGAGCCCGCGCGCAGACAGGACCCCCGTGGGTATGCTGCGTCAGGAGAACCCTGCGGCCGACCGGACTTACCTGGTCCCCGCAGGCTCCTGGCGCTCCTATCGGGCGCGCTGCACGCAATCCTGACCCCCATGGGTCCGCTGCGGCAGCTCCACAGCACCTCGGCCGACTGCAGCAGGACCCGTGCCGCTGCCAGAGTCGGCCGGCCGGGCGCCGGACTTGAATCTTCGGCCCATCAGGACCTTCTTGGATCCAGTGGATCCCTGGAGGCTCCCTGTTCAAGGACAGGAAACCAACTGATGCGGGGAGAGGTGCCGCCCCTTTTTATTCTGGAGGTTTCCTGTCCTTGAAGAGCGGATCCCCTCTCTCGTGGTGCCGTCATGGGTGCTGCAAAAATCCATCTGTGCGGTTCTTCGGCGGTATCCAGGCATTTTACTACCATGCACCAAGGTGATCTCAGAGGTTTTAGTTTTAGAGCAATTGAGAAGGTGAGCAAATTAGAGAGGGGTGGGGATTTCCATAGGAAATTATTGAACCGAGAAACGTTCTGGATTTTTAAACTAGGCACTAGAGTGCCAGAAGGGTTAAATATAAGGCAAGATATGATAGTACAATATAATTAATAAAATGGGGGTAATAAAATAGATTCTCCTTTATAAATTTATTTCACATATATTCACTTATAGGATATGATGTAAAACGCTGAGGACGCATCGCTTTACTTATACAATGAATAAGGATGAGTTAGTCCAAAACGCGTTTGAAAGAACTAGGACATTCCTGACCATTGTGGGGGATTTTCCTCTTATCTATGAATTGAAAGTTTTTTGAAGAAATTTGTAATAAAATCACGTTTTTATGGAACCTGGATGCCGGATTATTCCCTCCCTTTGTTTGTATTGTTCGTCTGACACTGCTGAAATCCGCTGCAAAATGTTTCAGACTATGCAGTCCTTTGAAAATGGGGAACGGGCTGGTCATTTACTGTCCCTGACAGCTGCAACACAGAGAAAGTCAGCATTTATTACACGTCTAGAAATGGCAGAAGGGAAGGTGGTTACTAATACTCCTGATGGTGGTTACTGATACTCCTGATGGTGGTTACTGGTTACTGATACTCCTGATGGTGGTTACCGACACTCCTGATGGTGGGTACGGATACTCCTGATGGTTGGTACTGATACTCTTGATATTCTTAAAGTACTTGAGACTTTCTATTCAGACTTATATTCCGCTAAGGTACACCCTACGAAGGGGGAGGTGAGAGAATTTGTGAACAAAGCGCACTTGCCAGTCCTCACCTGGGAATCCTGGGAGTTTTTAGATAAACCATTTCATCTGGAAGAGCTGGATTCATCCCTAAGTGACATTGCAAATGACAAGGCACTGAAGGTAGATGTCTTCCCAGCTGAAGGTAGGGAAATTTTGTTTCCCATGCTGCTTAAGGTCTATAATTCCTGTCTGGAGGAGGGAGAGTTGCTGCCATCCATACAGATTATAGTTGTAGTGTTCCCCAAGGAGGGTAAAGACCCTAGTCTACCAGCGTCATATAGGCCGAAATCCTTATTAATAGTGGATGTAAAACTCCTAGGTAAAATGCTCGCAAATAGGCTCACCACAGTTATTACATCATTAATACACCCAGACCAGTCTGGATTTATGCCCAACAAATCTACAGCGACTAATCTTCAGAGCTTATTTTTAAATATGCAAGCATCGGCGGATATTGGTGGACAGCGGGTCATTCTCTCCCTAGACGCTGCCAAAGCCTTTAACAGCGTGGAGTGGGGGTATTTATGGTCTACAACGCAGCAGATGGGCTTTGGGGATAGATTTGTTCGTTGGATACAATTGTTATACTCTGCCCCAAAGGCTAGAGTGCGGGCAAATGGGAGCATGTCAGATAAATACCCTTTCTACCGTGATACGAAGCAAGGGTGCCCCCTGTCTGCCCTGTTGTTCTCTATCACCATTGAACCATTGGCGGTGGTGATACGGAGGGATCCGGGTATAGTGGGATATCAGTATGGGAATCTTGAAGAGAAAGTAGCCCTATATACTGACGACCTCTTACTGTTTTTGGGAGATGCAGATGAGTCCTTGGAGAATGCATTGCGGGTCATTTCCAGCTTTGTGGGGATCTCAGGTCTCACTGTAAACTGGGACAAATCAGTTTTACTGAGCTCTGGAGTATAACTTTAAATGCAATGTCCCCTCCTACTGTCAGGCCTAATATTTTGGTGAAGTTGGTGTCTGTGTTTAAGTATTTACGAGGGGCTGCTGAGATCTTTTTTATTTCTATGGTAATGAATATTACATCACATGAAAGCCTTATGTGTAATATATGTTTTCAAAATTTTGTGTTTGTTGCTTACACCAACAGTGTTCTACACACGCGGGAAAACAAAATGGCGGAGTCTTGTGTGATATTATGCAATATTCACAGCAACTGAGAGCAGAGGAGTGATAAAAGTCTTGTTTCTGCAAGCAAAGTCCGCAAGTGATATTCATGGTGATATGTCGCAGACATTGGGGGATCAATGCCCTTCATATTCCACAGTTAAGAACTGGGTTGCTAAATTTAAAATGGGCCACTTCAGCACCAATGATGAGGAACGTCTTTGACGACCATGAGTGGTTGTTGTTTCGGAAATCTTCGATTCTATGCACAACCTCATACTGGAGAATTGACGAATTTCAGCTGAAGCAATAGCAGACATCATGGGGATTTCCCGTGAACGTGTTTGCATGTTTTTCCATGAACATTTGGACATGAGGAAGCTATCTACAAAGTGGGTCCCCAAATGTTTGACAACAGATCAGAGAAGCATTCAAGTGAAAACTTCCCGGTCCATTTGTCAGCGTTTCCGGACTGATAAGAACTTCCTGGATGGACTGGTCACTATGGATGAGACCTGGATTTATTTGGATGACCCTGAAAACAAAGGAGCAGGCAAAAGAGTGGCAGCACAGTGGTTCTCTTTGTCCAAAAAAGTTCAAGGTGCAAAAAACAGCCACAAAAGTGATGGCGTCTGTATTCTGGGATAAGGAGGGCGTGCTGCTAGTGGATTACCTTCAAAAGGGTTCCACCATCAATGCAAGGTATTACATTGAACTTTTGGAACAATTGAAGGCAGCTTTGAAGGTCAAAAGGTGCCGCAAGCTGTCCAAAGGAATCTTGTTCCTGCAAGATAACGCCTCCGCTCACACTGCACAAGCGACCATGGCAAAACTGGCCGCGGGCAATCGGGGGGATCCGCACACATGTCAGCTGATTTATACAGCTGATGTGTGCCTACCAGGTACGAGCAGATCCGCCCGCACTTGTTAACCCCTTAAATGCCGCTGTGAAACTGTCACAGCGGCATTATAATAATGGTCGCAGTGTTCCATTTACTCATCGCCCAACACCAGAAGTCACGTGATGTGATCACGTGGATACGATGGTTGTCATGGTAGCACAGTTTCATGTGATGGCTCCTGTAGCTCACATGACTTACTTCCTTTCTCACACGGCCAAGAGCTGTGAGAGATAGGAGATGAGCATATCTGGTGTTTATAGCTGTGATAAACAGATATGGAAGAGTGATCAGATTGCTGATTCTTATATCCCCCTAGGGGAACTAGTAATGTAAAATAAAAAAAAAAATTGAAAAATTAAAAAAAAAATATAAAAACCTAAAAGTTCAAATCACCCCCCTTTCACCCCATTGAAAATTAAAGGGTTAAAAAGATACACACATTTGGTATCGCCGCGTTCAGAAATGCCCGATCTATCAAAAAATAAAATCAATTAATCTGATCAGTAAACGGCGGCAGCAATAGAATTCCAAATGCCAAAATTCCGGTTTTTGGTCCCCACAAATTTTGCGCAAAATGTAATAACAGCCTAACAAAACGTGGCATCTGCACAAAAATGGTACAGTTAAAAAGTCAGCTTGAGATGCAAAAAAAATAAGCCGTCACTGAGCCATAGATCCCAAAAAATCATAATGCTACAGGTCGTGGAAAATGGCGCAAAACGTACGTCACTTTTTTGGACAAATGTCTGGTTTTTTTTTAACTCCTTAGATCATGGGTGGGGAAGCTTTTTACTGCTGGGGGCAATTTGGAAATTTTTACCAACCTTCGGGGGCCGCACAAAATTATCAATGTGAAAATGAACCTGCTATATTTGGTCAAACAATTAATTACCTCACCCCTACTGTAGCAGCTGGAGATGCTTCTCTTTGGTGCGGCTGTGATGTTTGGTGATACTAATCAAGTTTCTTCTCACAACTGTTTTCCCAGGTTTGTCTCGGTTTGGAGCGCAGTCAACTCTTTGTGATAATAAGATTGGTAAATCATATACATCACATAACAGACGATGTATATATATTACAGGAGACGCTGGAAGCACATATAACACATAGGAGACACTGGGACTGCAGTATATCCATCACAGGAGTTCCTGAAGGCACACACATTACATGGGAGACACTTGGACTGCTGTATATACATCACAAGAGCCACTGGGGGCACATACATGACAGGAGGGGCTGAGGACATATATATGCCCCCAGGCCCTCCTGTGATGTATATATCCACAGTGTCTCATGTGACGTGTATGCCCCCAGCACTTCCTGTGATGTATATGCCCCCAGCATCTCCAATGTGATGTAGATCTATAAGTCACAGGAGACGCTGGGGGCAAACACAACACAAGAAAGGCTGAAGGGCATACACAACACAAGAGGGGCTGGGGGCGTACACATCGCAAGAGGGGTTTGGGGTATACACATCGCAAGAGGGGCTGGGGGTGTACACATCACAGGAGGGGCTGGGGGGAGCGTACACATCACAAGAGGGGCTGAGGGAGCATACACATCACAAGAGGGGCTGAGGGCACACACCTCACAAGAGGGGCTGGGGGCACACACATCACAAGAGGGGCTGGGGGCACACACATCACAAGAGGGGCTGGGAGCACACACATCACAAGAGGGGCTGGGGAACAGACATCACAGGGGAGGGGGCACACACATCACAGGGGAGGGGGCACACACATCACTAGGGAGGGACCTCCAAACACTGGAACTGACACGATCGCGTGTATCGTGAATAGTGCCAGTTCCTGTCCAGGCATAGAGGAGCACAGTGCCTTACACTGCTATAGAGATGAAGGGAAAAAGGGATTAAATAACCTAACACATCGCTAGGTGACTGGACCATGGACTGAATGAAACAAGGGGGCCATTCAGGGACCTGTGAGAACCTTCATATACATGCAAACAATTATAGGCCAGACAAAATAAGCAGGAGCGCGGCACCCGAATCACAAAGATCCCACTTGTGCCTGCCTTAAAAGATGAAAGAAGAAAAATCCAGAAGATTTTTAAGGACTAAGCAAAATTTTATGGAATTTTATTTTCATTTAGGAACATACAGATTAAAAACAACATTAACCTTGGACTAATTATTGGGTTTATCGCGGACTAAAAAATAAATAATAAGCGACAATGCAAGTATATATAGCGCTTGTCATATCCTCCCTTTTTTTTTTACTGGTACACCCTTGGTCGCCTCCCCCTGGTTACCGCAGGCTCCGGCGGCAAGCCCGTGGTAATCCTCACACATCTCTACTGATCTGATCCACCCGCACCTGTTAACCCTTTAGATTGCGATGACAGCAAGATTTAAATGGCCACAATGGGGATCATGCTGTGACGTGATCACAGGGCACCTTGGTATTGACATGGTAGCGCATGGTCAGCTGATAACCCTGACGCTACCATAACTCCCATCCTGTGAGAGCCCACAGAGCACCGGTACTCACAGGAATGCTGCATTTCTGCTGATCATAGCGATGTTGCTCTGATCAGCAGAAATTAACAAGTGCTCGCAGTGTGCAGTGATAAATCCCCTAGGGAGACCATTAAAAGGAAAAAAAAGTTTTAAAAAATATGAAAAAAATTAAAAAAATCTAAAAAGTTCAAATCATCTCCCATTAGCCACATTGAAAATAAAACAATTAAAAACAAAAAAAAAATACACATTTGGTATTGCCGCCTTCAGAAATGCCCTATCAAAATATAAAATCAATTAATCTGATCGGTACACGGCGTGGCGAGAAAAAAATTCCAAAAGCCAAAATTAAGTTTTTTGGTCACTACAATATTGTTTAAAAATGCAATAACAGGCGATCAAAACTTAGCAACTGCAGAAAAATAGTAAAATTAAAAACGTCAGCTTAAGATACAAAAAGTAAACCATCACTGAGCCCCAGATCCCGAGAAATGAGAACGCTATGGGTCTCAGAAAATGTCGCCTTTTTAGCATCACTCTTCACTCCCTACCTCCCCCAAACTATATAATCTATGGTTTTGATTTTTACTTTATTCTTCCCTATTAAACTTTTGAAAATCGTAATAAAAATTACTGTACAAAACAAAAAATGCTACAGTATTTTGTAAGTTTTTTGGCTCTTACATTTTTTGTGGGGGAAAAAAAGTTACTTAAATTCTTAATTTTTGATAAAAAGAATAAACATTTAATGAAATAAAATATTTCCCACTTACTGGGTATGAAAATGGCTTCTCGCCTATGTGAGCTCTTTAATATTTAACATGAGATGTTTTGAAAGAAAATAATTTCTCACATTCTCAACAAAGATATGGCTTCTTCCTTTCTTTTTTTTATGTTTAATCAAATGTGATTTACACACAAAACTTTTACCTCAATTTGAACATGAAAATTTCTTTTCCCCTGTGTGAATTCTTTGATGTGTATCAAGATTTGATTTAGTTGTAAAACATTTCCCACATTCTGGACATGAAAAAGGCTTTTCCCTTGTGTGAAATCTCTGATGTTTAATAAGATATGATTTATCTGCAAAACATTTCCCACATTCTAAACATGAAAATGGCTTTTCCCCTGTGTGAGTTCTCTGATGTATAACAAGATTTGATTTAATTGTAAAACATTTCCCACATTCTGGACATGAAAAAGGCTTTTCCCCTGTGTGAATTCTCTGATGTGTAACAAGAGTTGATTTAGTTGTAAAACATTTCCTGCATTCTGGACATGAAAATGGCTTATGTCCTGTGTGAGTTATCTGATGTGTAATGAGAGTTGATTTTTTTCCAAAACATTTCCCACATTGTGAACATGAATATGGCTTCACATCTGTGTGAATTCTCTGGTGGAGACGAAGACCTCCTATCCGAATAAAATCTTTCCCACACTCTGAACATGAATATGGCTTCTCCCCTGTGTGATTTCTCTGATGTGTAACAAGATGTGATTTAGTTGTAAAACATTTCCCACATTTTAAACATGAAAATGGCTTTTCCCCTGTGTGAGTTCTCTGATGTCTAACAAGATGTGATTTAGTTAAAAAACATTTCCCACATTCTGGACATGAAAATGGCTTATCTTCTGTGTGAGTTCTCTGATGTTTAACAAGAGTTGATTTTTCTCCAAAACATTTCCCACATTCTGAACATGAATATGGCTTCACATCTGTGTGAATTCTCTGGTGGAAACGAAGACCTGATAGCCGAGTAAAATCTTTCCCACAATCTGAACATGAATATGGCTTTTCCCCTGTGTGAGATCTCTGATGTGTAACAAGAGTTGATTTAGTTGTAAAACATTTCCCGCATTCTGGACATGAAAATGGCTTATCTCCTGTGTGAGTTCTCTGATGTGTAACAAGAGTTGATTTAGTTGTAAAACATTTCCCACATTCTGGACATGAAAATGGCTTATGTCCTGTGTGAGTTATCTGATGTGTAACGAGTTTTGATTTTTTCCCAAAACATTTCCCACATTCTGGACATGGATATGGCTTCTCCCCTGTGTGAGTTCTCTTCTGTACAACAAGGTTTGATTGACAATTAAAACACTTCCCACACGACTCACTACTAAGAGGCACGGAGGCAACTATCTGCAGGCCGGACATAACCGCACGAGAAGTATGCTGCCTCCCTGGAGCAAAAATCAAGGATGTGGCCAACAGGATACCAACTATCCTCGGATCCAAGGACGAATACCCATTCCTATTGATACATGTAGGAACAAACGACACGGCAAGAAATGATCTGCTAACTATTTGTGAAGACTTTGAAATTCTGGGGAAGAAAATAAAGGAACGGAACGTACAGGTTGTTTTCTCATCAATCCTCCCAGTCGATGGCCATGGTGTCAGAAGATGGAATAGGATACTAGATTTGAACAACTGGCTACGACGGTGGTGCAGGCAGCAAGGATTTGGATTCTTAGACCATGGAGTGAATTACCTCTACGATGGACTTCTCGCAAGAGACGGGATACACCTCACAAAACCTGGGAAACACACGTTCGCCAGAAGGCTTGCCACACTCATCAGGAGGGCTTTAAACTAGAAGAAGAGGGGATGGGAGAAAAAACAGCAGACAAGAACATGCAACAGAAGGACAAACTAATCAAGGATCCTAGATGCCGTAAAGAGGACCCAAGACAGGGTATTAAGAAGGAAGCTGAGAAAAGGGGAGCAAAACTTCTTTCCTGCATGCTGACCAATGCAAGAAGCCTGACCAATAAGATGGAGGAACTGGAGCTGGTAATGTATGAGGAGAAATACGACATAGTAGGAATAACTGAGACATGGTTAGATGACAGCTATGAGTGGGCGGCTAACCTGCAAGGATATGAATTGTTTAGGAGGGATCGTAAAAAAAGGAAAGGGGGTGGAGTCTGTCTATATATAAAGTCCAGTTTAAAGCCCAGACTAAGAGAAGATATTCAAGAGGGAAATGAAGAGGTGGAGTCTCTATGGGTGGAGATACAAGGAGGGAAAACTAATAAAATCCTCATAGGGGTTTGTTATAAGCCACCAAATATAACAGAAACCACTGAAAATGTATTATTGAAACAAATAGACAAAGCAGCAAATCACAATGAGGTGATTATTATGGGGGACTTCAATTACCCCGATATAGACTGGGAAACTGAAACCTGTGTATCTCAGAAAGGAAACCGGTTTCTGTCAGTAACTAAGGATAATTATCTGTCCCAACTTGTGCCGGGCCCAACTAGAGGGGCAGCCCTTCTGGACTTAATTTTAAGCAACAGGCCAGATAGAATAACAGACGTACGAGTGGATGGGCACCTAGGGAATAGTGACCACAATATAATACAATTCCACTTGTCCTTCAGTAAGGTGCCTTGGAGGGGGGTTACAAAAACGCTGAATTTCAGGAAAGCAAAGTTTGATCAACTTAGAGAAGACCTTCGCCAAATTGATTGGGACAATGTCCTCAAAAATGGGAGCACAGAAAATAAGTGGGAAATTTTTAAATCGGTATTAAACACCCACTGCGAGCTAGCCATACCATACGGAAATAAAAGGGCTAGGAACAGGAGAAAACCAATGTGGCTTAATAAGGATGTAAAAGGGGCAATGAATAATAAGAAAAAGGCATTTAAAAAGCTAAAACAAGAAGGCAGCGAGGAAGCATTAAAAATATATAGAGAAAAAAATAAAATGTGTAAAAAACAAATATATTTAGCAAAAGTAGAAACCGAGAGACTCATTGCTAAGGAAAGCAAAACAAATCCCAAACTATTCTTTAATTATATAAACAGAAAAAAGATTAAAATTGATGGTGTTGGCCCTTTAAAGAATAATGAGGGTAAAATCATAGAAAGCGATGTGGGAAAAGCAAATGTTTTAAATACTTTTTTCTCAACTGTGTTCACACAGGAAAAGCATATGCCAGGGGAAATGCAGAGTGATCATGTAAATGCCCCATTAAGTATGACCTGCCTAACCCAGGAAGAAGTGCAGAACCGACTTAGTAACATTAAAATTGACAAATCACCAGGCCCTGATGGCATTCACCCTCGGGTATTAAGGGAGTTAAGTAATGTGATAGACAGGCCTCTATTCCTTTTATTTAAAGACTCTATAGAAACTGGGTCTGTTCCACTGGATTGGCGGCTAGCAAATGTGGTACCAATATTCAAAAAAGGGTGCAAAAGGGAACCTGGAAACTATAGGCCGGTAAGCTTAACATCTGTTGTGGGTAAAATGTTTGAAGGGTTTTTAAGGGATACTATTATGGAATGTCTCAATGTTAATAACTGTTTAACTCCATATCAACATGGATTTATGAAGGATCGCTCCTGTCAAACTAACCTGATCAGCTTCTATGAGGATGTAAGCTCTCACATGGACCGAGGAGAATCATTGGATGTCATTTATCTCGACTTCGGTAAAGCATTTGACACTGTCCCACATAAAAGACTGCTAAGTAAAATGAGAAAGCTTGGGCTCGGGGAAAATGTCTGTAGATGGGTAGGTAGCTGGCTTAGTGGTAGAAAACAAAGAGTGGTTATTAATGGTGCATACTCAGATTGGGCCAGGGTTACTAGTGGGGTGCCACAGGGGTCTGTATTGGGCCCCCTACTATTTAATATATTTATTAATGATCTGGTGGATGGTTTACAGAGTAAAATATCAGTATTTGCAGATGATACAAAACTATGTAAGGTAGTTAACACAAAGGAGGACAGTTTGCAACTACAGATGGACTTGAGTAAATTGGAGAATTGGGCTGAAAAATGGCAAATGAGGTTTAACACAGATAAGTGTAAGGTTATGCACATGGGAAGGAGAAACAGATGCTACGATTACTTACTAAATGGGAAACTGCTGGGGAAATCAGACATGGAAAAAGACTTAGGCATCTTAGTGAATAAGAATCTAAATTGGAGTGCCCAGTGTCAGGCAGCAGCCACCAAAGCAAATCGGGTGATGGGATGCATTAGAAGAGGTCTGGGGGCACGAGATGAAAACATCATTCTCCCTCTGTACAAATCACTAGTCAGACCACACTTGGAGTATTGTGTGCAATTTTGGGCGCCGGTGCTGAAGAAAGACATTACTGAACTTGAAAGGGTTCAGAGGCGGGCTACTAAAATAATAAATGGAATGGGTGCATTACAATACACGGAAAGGTTATCAAAATTAGGTCTATTTACTCTAGAAAAGAGAAGACTTAGGGGAGACCTAATAAATATGTACAAATATATCAGAGGGCCATATAGAGATCTCTCCCATGATCTGTTTGTACCAAGGACTATGACAAGAACAAGGGGGCATTCTTTTCGATTGGAGGAAAGAAAATTCCTACATCAGCATAGAAGAGGGTTCTTCACGGTAAGAGCAGTGAGGCTCTGGAACTCTCTTCCTGAGGAAGTGGTGATGGCCAACTCACTGAATGAATTTAAGAGAGGAATGGATGCATTTCTTGTTAGCAAAAGTATAGAAGGTTATAAATAGCATAATCTTACAGGTAGATAGAAGAGCGACCAAGATTATTAGAGGAATGGGGGGGCTGCAATACCAAGACAGGTTATTAAACTTGGGGTTAGTTAGTTAGGAAAAACAAAGGCTTAGGGGGATCTAATCACAATGTATAAATATATGAGGGGACAGTACAGAGACCTTTCCAAAGATCTCTTTACACCTAGGCCTGCGACTGGAACACGGGGGCATCCGCTACGTCTTGAGGAAAGAATGTTTAATCATAATCACAGATGAGGACTCTTTACTGTACGAGCAGTGAGACTATGGAGCTCTCTGCCGTATGATGTTGTATTGAGGGATTCACAAGTAAAATTTAAGCAGAGCCTGATCGCATTAATTGAAAAATATAATATTACCAGTTATGTATATTGGATTTTATGACAGGGTGTTGATCCAGGGAACTAGTCTGATTGCCGTATGTGGAGTCAGGAAGGAATTTTTTTCCCCATTGGAGCTTATTTGACACATTGGGGTTTTTTTGCCTTCCTCTGGATCAACATGTTAGGCTACGGGTTGAACTAGATGGACTTAGAGTCTCCCTTCAACCTTAAAAACTATGAAACTATGAAACTATGAAACATGAAAAGGTCTTCGTTCCTATGGTAATTCTAACATCTTTTCTGTGACTTTTATTTTCCTTAATAGGCTGTGATGAATCAGAAGATAGGACCTGTTTAATAGGATCAGATGGTAAATCTTTGCTCTGAAGCGTTGAGGATACAGCTGGAATAACGCAATGTTCTTCATATGTGTCTTGTGGCACACCAAGATCATATGATTGAATGTCTGAAGAAGTCAGAAGCCCCTCTGATCTCCTAATACAGTCACCTGTCAAGAATAACACTGTTAATACTTTTTCAATAATGTATAGTTTATTTTTTAACTATATCCAAAGTGCATTAACATTGCAAGTCATGTTGCAAAATTTCATTATTCACTAAGGTAATGGTGACAAAACAGTTCACATTCTAATTGAAGACCACTTAGCAAGGACCACTAGAGAATGATATCAGGCCACCAGGATCGGCTCAAGCAGTTTCCCAATTCAGTGTTGAAGTCAGCATCTTCCTAGGTTCATGTCTCAGAGCGTTGGTCACAACTATTTTGTAGTAAGACTGTCAGTGGAGAATCATAAATGAGCCTGTCAGTCAGTACTATTAGAGGGGTCAGTCCGGCACAATCCCTGACAGCCACATGCATTTTACTGTAGAATGGAGGAGCAATACGATTATGTATGAAGAAGCTCTGACTTTGCTGAAAGTGTAAAACTGAAAAAGTAAATTTGTAAAGTGGTTTTATCATGTTGTTAAAATAGTGGTAGAATGTGATAAATGAATATACACAGCTATACACCTCATTCCCTGACCTCACCCCCACTGTACTAAAGAACACCAGTGGCTGTCCATCCGCAGTCTACAACATCATGTCTGCTCTCTGTCTGAAACTTAACCTCTCCAAAACTGAGCTTCTACTCCCTTCATCTTCTAACCTCCCTAAACCTGACATCTCCCTCTCTGTGTGCAGCACCATGATAACGCTTAGGCCGTATGCTTGTTGTCTGGGTGTTATGTTTGACACCGATGTTCCCTTCACCTCCTATACACAATCTCTCGGTGACTTGTCGCTTGTGTCATGAACTTTCCTCTGTTGCAGATTTTTGTGACAGGTTCTGAGTCTCACTTTTTCTTGTGGGACTAAGTTTATTAAATGGATTCCCTTTCCTTTGGGGAGGAGAGGGTTAATGTCAGTTTACCTTCCAGCAGCTCCTGACTCCTGGCCAGGTGTTTCCAGTTGGGACCAAGCCCAGGCCCTATAAATACCCTCAACTTCCACCAAAGGGTGCAGGTTATTTTCATAATTTGGAACCTTGGCCAGGAGGTGGAAGGAGTTGGTATTTTCCTTCCTCTCTCTGAGACTTGTGTTGTGGGCTGCAGCATTGGTGCTTGCTGCAGCAGTTCTAGGTGTGCTGGTTAAATGGTATGGATGTTCCCCAATAGTGTGTTTCATTCCCCCCCTTTTCTGTATATTTCCCTCATGTCTCATGTCCCTTTGTCTGTGGTTCCCATGTGTACGAATAGTTGTTACCCCTGTTTATCATTTTTGTTAGTGGGGTGTTTACTTTGGTTCTTGTCCCTTTCCCCCGGGTGGTGGGTTGTGTAGGGGGGGTCTTAACATCAGAGACAAGGACAGGAGATATGTCCTAGCTTGGAGGCCTGGACCTCCCTACCAACAAGGGTACCTCTAGATGTTAAGGCTGAGCCCCTACGCTCACTCTAGGGCCAGTATAGGCTTCCCTGTGTTCCCCTATCAACCCGTGACAGCTTGCACCTGAAAAACATCTCTAGAATCCGCCGCTTTCTCACTATGGAAACAACTAAAAAACCCTCACTGTGGTCCTGACCCACTCCCGCCTTGATTACTGTAATTCTCTATTAATTGGCCTCCCCCTCACTAGACTTTGCCTTCTCCAATGAATCGTTAATGCTGCAGCAAGGGTAATCATTACTACTAGCTAATCACTGCTCAGACTCTTTTGCTCTGTGCCAGTCATTGCTGTAACGTTTGTGGCCAATATAGAGGCAGCAAATGGGAGTAGTGAACACACTGGATCACAGGGGGGACCTGGGATTACCACTTAGAGGGAGGGGCTTAACTACTTATGATTGTTTGTATATTAACCTTTGATTTGTAAATATGAATGTGACGCCCTGGCAAAACCAGGTAGTCACAAATAGGCCCCCGCATAACACCTTCCCTCATTAGGCAACACACAGCCGACCTGAAACCCTAGTAACCCGCCCATAGGGAAAGATAGACACACCAGTGGGCGTGACCAGGCGGTTAGGACATGCCCACCTAGGGGTTTAGACAGCCCAGGGCGGAGGTGTAGCTCCAGCAGAGAAGTTCAAGTTGAACGGTACCAGGGTAGGAGCCCTGGTGCCTCTGGCTAGGTGGCAGACGGTGGTCTCCGTCAGCAGGAGACTGGATGACGGCTCAGTGGAACCGAGGTGGACTGGGACAGGGTTGTAGCCCTCCGGTACCGACACAGGGAACCGACCCGGAAACCGGAGCACAAGGGGGGTACTCGGACCCTGAAGCCAGGACCAGAAGCAAGTGGACCTGGTTAATTAACCGATTGAAGCCAGGACTAGAGGTTCTGTCCCACCCAAAGTCCCTCATAGAAGACAACAGCCCACCGATAGGGATAAGAGGTCACCACCAGGGCCCATAGATCCCACGGGCCAGCGTCTGCGGGCACGGCTCCTCAGGCCACATCCAGCCAGGAGCGGACTCCTACGTTTCACACTATGAAGTCATTCTTACACAAAACAGTGCAGAGGAAAAAGGATAGAGACCACCAGCCGGGTGGGGGACCCGAATGCAACCGGCCGTGGCACCGGCCACCATCACCTTGGTTTACCAGAGACTTGTGTGAATTATTCATTGTGAGTAAACACGCATTCCCCTGGCGTCGCTACACCCTGCACTGCAGCCACTGGGCCCCGGGGGCACCATCCCTGCCCACGAAGGGGTTAGCAACTTGCTGCCGCTAAACCTCCCTCGGGTGCCCCATCACAGCAGCGGTGGTGTCTCAATTCACCACACCGTGGGTGGCGTCACGAACTTAATACGGCCTAGCCCGTACATTAACGTCCCCCCATTTATTCGGCATGTCCGCGAGACCCCCGGGTCTGGAGAGCCTCGAGCCACCACCACTGAAGGCCCGGACCCGAGCAGCGCCGACTGTTGGCACGAGGGCGGCACATGAATATGTTGGTGTTATAGAAATAAAGATTATTATTATAATATAAGCATTACTCTCCTGTTAAATCCATTGCCATTTCAGGGCAACTACTTTAGTGCTCTTCTTCGATCTTTGCCTGACAATCAGGTGCAGAGATCTGTACAAGAGATCTAGGCAACCATCTTATATGACCAAATAGTAGAACACTGTGATACCAATGTGATATGACTGAAAGAATGAGTGTTGTTTAGATAGGAGTCATAGGCAAAAGATAGTGATCCCAGATATTATTTGACCCATCCATAATTCAGTATCAGAGAGATGTCCTCTGGCTGACCCTTCACTATGACCAAGCATATGTGTCAAACAGATCTTAAGCAAAACCACAATTATCAGGAACTAACGTTTACAGTTCCAGAGTCAGGAAACTTGTGGCTAGTGGATAACAGGTGTAAGGAAGTTAGCATGTAAAATTTACGGCTCATTGCAATATCTCCAGGAAAACTGTGGTCGGCCAGTGGTCAACTGGCAGAATGTACAGAAAATGTGCAGGAAGCTGCTGGTGCCCACATCAGCTTGTGGTCAAGTTACATGAACATGACTCAGCAATCACATGTTGGTCACCAATTAACTACTCAGAAAATACAAGGTACAAAGTTTCTTATAAAAGGACCGGACTCTATTAATGAGATTAGGGAACCCTTCCAGGAAGCTGAAGTGTACGTACCGCTCCTGTGATGCAAAAGGCCGGGTTGTTCCTTCTCACACTAATCGAGTCCCTCTGATGAGAAAGGATTGCTACAACATAACAGTAATGTTGATGCATATTTCTGTTATTGTTTAAGATTCTATGACTATAAAGTAGTTCTAATTCCTATGTACCATTGATTATGCATGTGCTATTAAAATAAATAGTATCTTGCTATAAAGAATCTTAATATTCGTGCCTGATTAGGATATCAGTGAGCGCTTCGTAAGTACGGGCTTTCAGCCCCCGTTTTAGGAGAATTTAGCAAGACATAAATTGGCATAGTCGGCAGGATTACTTCCATAAGAAGTAATTAATGAATTTTTGTAATTTAGAAATTAAAACACATATATTTGCATAGTGTCAAAATGTTCGGAAAACTTAAGGATAATGTTAAGGTTGTTGTGGAGATCCTCGGCTGGACTGAGGCTCCCTACAATCTTATAGCACATGAATTGGTCAATTGTGGATTGGCAGAACAATTGCAGGATAAGCTCAAGGGTAGTGAGTCTACTGATGTTGTGAATGTACTCAGTAGTGCCCCTGTGAAAGCAGGTGATGTAGTGTCTTGTGGATTGGTAGAACAATTGCAGGATAAGCTCAAGGGTAGTGAGCTTACTGATGTTGTTAATGTACTCAGTAGTGTCCCTGTGAAAGCAGGTGATGTAGTATCTTTAGGACGGCGCATCTGGATTTTGGCAAGTGCATATCGCGAGATGCATGAGCGTAATCTAAAGATGCAGAGGAAAGGTTCCCAGATGGAACAAAAGATGATAGAATTAGGTGGCCAGAAAACCGTTCTGGAATTTAATACCCGAATGTTGAAGGAAGAATTCCCGGTGAAGTGGGGGAAAGCATATGAAGATTTAACCGAACAACAACAAACACATGCATTGTTCACAGACGGATCGGCTTGTTATGTGAGTGGAAAAAGGTTGTGGAAAACTGTTGCATATAATCCCAGATTAGAAAAATTTCTGTCAGTAGAAGGGGAAGGTAAAAGTAGCCAATATGCAGAACTCTATGCCATTTTCTTGGTATTATCTTTTGAACAGGGAAAAGAGTGTCATCTTTATATCGATTCTTGGTCAGTAGCAAATGGATTAGCCACATGGATGATGGGATGGAAAAAACACAAATGGTTAATTCATGGAAAAGAGATTTGGGGCAATGAAGTGTGGCAAGACATGGAAGAGATTATTCAATCGACCAAGACCACTGTATTTCATGTCAATGCTCATGTCCCTACTAACTCACTTGAAGGTTTGTTTAATTCAGAAGCAGATAAAGCAGCAGCCATCAGACAAGTCAGTCCAGCAGTTGACAAGGCAAGGTACCGCTGTTTGGGCACACCAGAAAGAGCGACACCTTATTCAGCAGGTTTAGACCTCAGTACATTGGAAACTGTCGTGGTACCCCCAGGGAAGGTAAAACCAATTTCAACAGGATTGGGTTGCCAGATGCCAAAGGATCATTATGGTCAAATAGCCACTAGTTCTAGTTTAGTGTTAAAAGGAGCCATAGTGGTGGGAGGGGTAATAGATGCAGATTATCAGGGAGAAATCAAGGTACTGATGCTAAATTTGGGAAATGAAGCTTTGATATTGATGAAACACCAGAAGGTGGCTCACATGTTGATAATTCCAATAAACTTGTCTGAAATAAGAGAAGGAACTGCCCCAGCAGAATTAACAATACAGGGTACTAAAGGTTTTGGATCCTCTAATATTACAAATGTAGGAGCAAAAATATGGATTCAAAACCTCCAAGGACCACCCTCAGAGGCAGAGGTAATAGCGGTCGGAAAAGATCGTACTCTCCTGATAATGAGACGAGGAGTGGAGAAGTGGGAATATGTTCCCCAAGAAAAATGTTATTTACGAGAATAATAGTGTATCTTTATTTGCAGATGGTGTTGTAAATAAGCGGAATCCATAGTATCGGTTACTGGGAAGAGCTCGATAGTGATGAGATGGAGAAATTCCTGTGTTTGATGTTCGCCTCTTTGGTCGTTGGATGGACAAGTCTACATCAGGAGGAACCTGTGGCGAATACATTTGTGATGCACCATCACATTTTAACTGATGCGCTGAACAGTAGCCAACACACAGATTGCTGGATCTGTACACATTCTCCGGTTACAGCCACTAGTATCCCTTATCTAGCTATCCCGGTATCGATGGAGGAAATCTTAAAGTGGAAAAGTTGTTCTGATCATCTTGCTGATAAAGACACTCGAAATGTTCGTCTATGGAATACTACAGTACCCATTCCCGTAGTGGGATGGATCAATCTTCCATGGTGGCAAGGCAATTTGAGTGGAACAATCACCAATTTACAATATCTGGCTTTTAAGGGAGGAATTTGGGTACCAAGAAATAAGACTGGACTGACTAACCTGGGATTCCTCCCTATGGGGAATATAAAAATAAGTTTTGGGACAGCTATAAATACTGTAGATGCTTTTAAACCCAGCTTAGTGGAAAGGACAATTCATGATATGATATGGCCTTATGCCAATATGTTCATAAATGGGACTAGTGAAACTTGTAGTAACATATCGGGAAGTCTAATGTGTAATTATTCCTCTGAATATCGAGCAAATGCCAAATCACATGATATTCAAGGGAGCTTTTCAGATAATATTGCTTTTAGTTTTAATATACATAGTAGTGAAAGTGATTATATTTGTTATTCAACGTTTATCCAAATAAACCAAGAAACCAAAATTTGTGGCAAAGTTCATGATAGTGTCCTATTAAAAGCGATATTCTTGGTCATGGTATGGTGTTTTCCGAGTGATCTTCCTCTAGTGGAATACTGATGATGGAAAATAATCCCTAGGATCAAGGACCGATTGTGATACCAATGTGATATGACTGAAAGAATGAGTGTTGTTTAGATAGAAATCGTAGGCAAAAGATAGCGATCCTAGATATTATTTGACCCATCCATAATTCAGTATTAGAGAGAGATGTCCTCTGGCTGACCCTATTTCACTATGACCAAGCGTACGTGTCAAATAGATCTTGAGCAAAACCACAATTATCAGGAACTAACGCTTACAGTTCCACAGTCAGGAAACTTGTGGTTAGTGAATAACAGGTGTAAGGAAGCTAGCATGTAAAATTTATGGCTCATTGCTATATCTCCAGGAAAACTGTGGTCGGCCAGTGGTCAACTGGCAGAATGTACAGGAAATGTGCAGGAAGCTGCTGGTGCCCACATCAGCTTGTGGTCAAGTTACATGAACATGACTCAGCAATCACATGCTGGTCACCAATTAACCACTCAGAAAATACAAGGTATAAAGTTTCTTATACAAGGACCGGACTCTATTAATGAGATTAGGGAACCCTTCCAGGAAGCTGAAGTGTATGTACCGCTCCTGTGATGCAAAAGGCCGGGTTGTTCCTTCTCACACTAATCGAGTCCCTCCGATGAGAAAGGATTGCTACAACATAACAGTAATATTGATGCATATTTCTGTTATTGTGTAAGATTCTATGACTATAAAGTAGTTCGAATTCCTATGTACCATTGATTATTCATGTGCTATTAAAATAAATAGTATCTTGCTATAAAGAATCTTAGTATTTGTGCCTGATTAGGATATCAGTGAGCGCTTCGTAAGTACGGGTTTTAAGCCCCCTTTTAAGGAGAATTTAGCAAGACAAACATGTGCAGGAAAACTGTCAGGGGGGGCTGGATAGCCGCCTCTGTATCTGGCCTGTATACAGCAACATTTTTCCACACTGATTCTAATAAACCCTTATATTTTAAAGGGGCTGTACGACACCACTCTGCATCTAGAGGTTTTGTACAGGTATCTTATTTTAGAATATACCTGCACATAAGTGCTGTAGTCCACTAATATACAAGAAATCAACGATTCACCAGTAGTAAATAATATGGAATATGTAAGCATTCCACTATAAATTGCACATTCCCCATGTCTAGGATGTACGGGTTACCTCTTACACCTTATTTTTAGGATACGTTATTTTCATTCTTTTTAGTCCCACATCATAGCAGCCGGGGACTGAGAAGAATCTGTGACTTCTCTGCATTTAGTGGTCACTACTCACCTGGGCGGTTATCTGTAGGAATCTCCTCTTTACACCACTCATCACCCCTCACATTCGCTGTAGTATTAATATGGGGCAGATCTTCCCCCTAAAACAAATATTGTAAAAATCACAGACAGATGGAGAAGTCACATCTATGATCAGCTCTAATCCTGCCATCTCCACTGGTCTCATTACACAAGTATAACACATATAATACTGGTGGATGAAACAAGACTGAGCACAAGACCTTCACAGCCGTCTACACATCATAGGGAGATTTCATGGCACCTTCTCTCCATCTACCTGATGATCCTGAGGAACATCGGGGTCTTCTTGTTTACAGTCCTGTGGGAGAAAAGGACGGGGACATCTCTCTGGTGTTGTCCTCTTACTGGATAGAACTGGAGGAGACACATACAGGGACTGAATTCAATCCTTACATACAGATAATTATAGGCTGTGTGTATTTAGTCCTGTCTATTACCTGGTGATGTGAGGGGCTGGGGATCCTCCATCATGACGTCCTTGTACAGATCTTTGTGTCCTTCTAAATACTCCCACTCCTCCATGGAGAAATAGACGGTGACGTCCTGACACCTTATAGGAACCTGACACATACAATGATACCGTCACCCCCGATCCCTTCATAGCGTTACTGTATAATGTCCCAGCATTCCCAGCAGTGTCACCTCTCCAGTCAGCAGCTCAATCATCTTGTAGGTGAGTTCTAGGATCTTCTGGTCATTGATGTCCTCATGTATCGGAGGGTGAGGTGGAGGCCCCGTGATTGGGCTCAGGGGTCTTCCCCATCCCTCAGACACAGGGGCCTGACAGCACTCACTAGAGGTATCATCATCATAGTATCATAGTTTTTAAGGTTGAAGGGAGACTCTAAGTCCATCTAGTTCAACCCGTAGCCTAACATGTTGATCCAGAGGAAGGCAAAAAACCCCAATGTGGCAAACAAGTTCCAATGGGGAAAAAATTTCCTTCCTGACTCCACATCCGGCAATCAGACTAGTTCCCTGGATCAATACCCTGTCATAAAATCTAATATACATAACTGGTTATATTAAATTTTTCAAGAAAGGCATCCAGGCTCTGCTTAAATGTTAGTAGTGAATCACTCATTACAACATCATGCGGCAGAGAGTTCCATAGTCTCACTGCTCGTACAGTAAAGAATCCTCGTCTGTGATTATGATTAAACCTTCTTTCCTCAAGACGTAGCGGATGCCCCCGTGTTCCAGTCGCAGGCCTAGGTGTAAATAGATCTTTGGAAAGGTCTCTGTACTGTCCCCTCATATATTTATACATTGTGATTAGATCTCCCCTAAGCCTTCGTTTTTCCAGACTAAATAACCCCAAGTTTAATAACCTGTCTTCGTATTGCAGCCCCCCCATTCCTCTAATAATCTTGGTCGCTCTTCTTTGCACCCTCTCCAGTTCAGCTATGTCCTTCTTATATATCGGTGACCAGAATTGTACACAGTATTCTAAGTGTGGTCGCACTAGTGACTTGTACAGAGGTAGAACTATATTTTTTTCATGAACACTTATACCTCTTTTAATACATCCCATTATTTTATTAGCCCTGGCAGCAGCTGCCTGACACTGTCCACTAAAGTGAAGTTTACCATCCACCCATACACCCAAGTCTTTTTCTGTGTCTGTTTTACCCAGTGTTCTACAATTAAGTACATAATCATAAATGTTATTTCCTCTACCCAAGTGCATGACCTTACATTTATCTACATTAAACTTCAATTGCCACTTCTCAGCCCAATCCTCCAATTTACATAAATCTCCCTGTAATATAAAATTATCCTCCTCTGTATTGATTACCCTGCAGAGTTTAGTATCATCTGCAAATATTGAAATTCTACTCCGCATGCCCCCAACAAGGTCATTTATAAATATGTTGAAAAGAAGCGGGCCCAATACTGACCCCTGTGGTACCCCACTATGAACTGAGACCCAGTCCGAGTACGTACCATTAATAACCACCCTTTGTTTCCTATCACTGAGCCAGTTTTTAACCCAGTTACACATATTTTCCCCTATCCCCATTATTCTCATTTTATGTACCAACCTTTTGTGTGGCACCGTATCAAAAGCTTTTGAAAAGTCCATATACACAACATCCACTGCATTTCCCTGGTCCAGGCTTGAACTTACCTCTTCATAGAAGCTGATCAAATTAGTTTGACAGGATCGATCCCTCATAAACCCATGTTGATACTCTGTCATAAGGTTATTTTTCTTGAGATACTCCAGTATAGCATCTCTCAAGAAACCCTCAAGGATTTTACCAACCGTAGAGGTTAAACTTACCGGCCTATAATTTCCCGGCTCAGTTTTTGTCCCCTTTTTGAATATTGGTACCACATTTGCTATGCGCCAGTCCTGCGGTACCGACCCTGTTATTAAGGAATCTGAGAAGATTAAAAATAATGGTCTATCTATCACAGAACTCAATTCCTGTAGTACTCTGGGGTGTATGCCATCCGGGCCCGGAGATTTGTCAACCTTAGTGATTTCGAGGCGGCGGCGTACTTCCTGCTGGGTTAAGCAGGTAATATTCAAGGGTGAATTTATGGCATCACTGGTCATGTCATCTGCCATGGCATTTTCTTGTATAAAAACCGTAGAAAAAAAGTCATTCAGCAGGTTGGCTTTACCCTCATCCCCTTCCACCATTTCACCAAGACTATTTTTAAGGTCTTCTTCACTACTGTGTAATCCTGGTTATGGAGAGACACAGTAATAAATCTCACTCCAGACATTTCCAGAGTCCTCACCTCTCCAGTTCTGTCCATCTGTTATTCCCATAGATAAGAATGATGTAATGTGACGTCATCAGAATCTCTCACCTCTCCAGTAAGCCGGAAGAGGATCTCTAGGGTGAGGTGTAATATCCTCTCCGCCATCTTGTCCCTGTCCATATTCATCCTTCACGGGGCAATCAGGAGAATTTTTGATATTATAAGGACCTGAATGGGAAGGAGATAAGCTGATATGGAAAATTAATGGAGATAAGGGAGGTGAGATATCATTTGAGTAGGGAAGAAAATTTCAACATGAAATGTGCTATGTAAGTAGTAAAACCGACCGATAAAAGTAGCACATTATCTTAATAAAAACCCCCCATAATACTTCATACAACAATGTGAACGGAAAAATAAAAGAGTAATTGTTCCCGTAATAAAAGTAGGTAGGTACGAAAGAGCAAAAACAAAACATTTCCCAGTTTTTCGGTTAAGAACAGGGCAATGGAATTAGGATTCGATGTATTCTTGTCTCTAACGGAAGAAGAAGGGCCACACATGGCGTACGGATCTGTGCACTCGCTGACGCACAATTTACCTCCCATTTCTTGTATGAAGGCAGCAAAATAGTGAAAATTAACCCCATTACAAAATGTGCCCACATTATATTTCACTCCTAAACTAGAAAAATTATGTAAATTAAAAAGTTTAGATATTCTAAACTGGTTTCGGAGCTCGTAGACTTTAACCCCTTAACGACCGCGGGCAGTAAAATTATGTCCTAGCGTTCATAGTGTTAACTCTTTCCCGCTGCTGCCGGCAGCCGGCGGAGATAGGCGCACATCTCAGCTGATTTGTACAGCCGAGATGTGTGCCTAGCAGGTACGAGCAGATCCGCGATCTGCCCGTGCCTGTTAACCCCTTAAATTGCGCTGTCAAAATGTGACAGCGCCAGTATAATCGCAATTGCCATAAAACTTTACTCATAGGCCTCCAACGGAAGTCACATGACATGATCACGTGGATCTGATGGTTGTCATGGTAGTACAGGGTCATATGATGACTCCTGTAGCTCACATGACTTAGGTCCTGTAACAAGCAGTCAAGTACTGAAGGCTACAGGAGATGAGTATTTTTCCTGATCTGACCGGTGCTGCTCTGATCGGGAGAAATGAATGTGTGATCAGACTGCTGATCCTTATAGCCCCCTAGGGGAACTAGTTAAAAAAAAAAAAAGTAAAAAAAGTTTTCAAAAATTTAAAAAAACGCCTTTAAGTTCAAATCACGCTCATTTCACCCCATTGACAATGAAAGAGTTAAAAAAAAAAAATATATAAAACATTTGGTATTGCTGCCTTCAGAAACGACCGATCTATCAAAATATAAAACCAATTAATCTGATTGATAAACAACATAGCGGCAAAAAAATGCCAAACACCTAAATTATGTTTTTTGGTCACCGTAAATTTTGCGCAAAATGCAATAACAGGCGATCAAACTTTAGTATCTGCGCAAAAATGGTACCATTAAAAACGTCAGCTTCAGACACAAATGATAAGCCATCACTGAGCCATAGATCATGAGAACGCTATGGGTTGCGCTAAATGGAGCAAAATGTGCGCCACTTTTTTTTGGACAAACGTCTGATTTTTTTTAACCCCTTACCTTAGATAAAAGTAAACCTATTCATGTTTGGTGTCTACGAACTTGTACCGACCTCAGGCATCAAACCGACACATCAGTTTTTCTATATAGTGAACACAGAGAATAAAATATTTCAAAAACTCAAAAACAATCGTGCAATCACACTTTTTTTGCAATTTTCTGCATTTGGAATTTTTTTGCCATTTCCCAGTACATTATATGGTAAAACTCATCGTTTCATTTAAAAGTACAACTTGTTCCGCAAAAAACAAGCCCAACATGGCAAAATTGACTGAAAAATAAAAAAGTTACAAAAAAAACCCCTCGAAAGATCGGCCGGGGAGAAGGGGTTAAACATTCCTGCCATCTGACTCCTACACTGCAGTAATGTTCTAAAATGTCATTACATAGCAGAGTATCTATACGCAAACATGTAGAGGAAATCCGTCCATCTCTGCATAAAGCCTGCAACACACATCCGTGCCTCCGGTACATGTTTGGTACATTTTTGCACGTACTGGAGACACGTTGACAAATGTTACCCTATGGGAGAAGGCACACAGATGAAAAATCACACGGAACGTGTGTCTGTGTGGTTAGTACGTGTGTGCGTTTTCCCACACGGCCGACATGCCCGTTTTTGGCGGTCAGCACGCAGGCACGGACCCGCTAAAATCAATGTGTCCGTGCCTGCACGGACGGCCCACGTAGCATGTCCGTGTGCAGCACGTTTTGTCCGTGTACGCTTTTAAACGAGCAATGTCGCTCTTTTTTTTTCTTTAAAATCAGTATACTTACCTTTCTCGGTCTGTTTCTCCCCCCCGGCTCATACTTACCAATCCCCGATCATCAGCGCGGCGAGGGACAGCTGTGCCAAAAATAATTTGAAAATGCCGGCCGCTCATTAATCAATCTCGTCTTCCTGCTTTCCCCGCCCACAGGCGCCTATGATTGGTTGCAGTTACACACGCCCCCACGTTGAGTGACAGCTGTCTCACTGCAACCAATCAATAAAATAAGTAAAATAAATAATTAAATAATTTAAAAAAAACGGCGTGTGGTCCCCCCCCAATTTTGCTACCAGACAAGATAAAGCCATACGGCTGAAGGCTGGTATTCTCAGGATAGGGAGCTCCACGTTATGGGGAGCCCCCAGCCTAACAATATCAGCCAGCAGCCGGCTGGAATTGCCGCATACAATAGATGCGACAGTTCTGGGACTCTACCCGGCTCTTCCCGATTTGCCCTGGTGCGTTGGCAATCGGGGTAATAAGGAGTTAATGGCAGCCCATAGCTGCCAATAAGTCCTAGATTAATCATTGCAGGCGTCTATGAGACACCCCAAATGATTAACCTGTAAGTTAAATGAAAAAATCCTTTATTTGAAATAATAAACAATAACAAATACCCTCGTTCACCACTTTATTAAGCCCCCAAAAACCCATCCACATCCGGCGTAATCCACGGAGGTCCCGCGTCGCTTCCAGCTCTGCTACATTAAGGTGTCAGGAGCTGCAGAAGAACACCGGCGCTCCTGACAGCTCCACGCAGCAACTGAAGTGAGTCGCACGATCAGCGATGACGTCACTCAGGTAACTCGCGGCCACCGCTGGATCCTCCAACTGTGACAGCAAGTCGCCCAAGTGACAGCGATGAAGTCACAGGTGAGTTGCAGTCACGGGGGGTGGATTCCAGCTAGCCAGGGGAAACCTGAGTGACGGCAGCGCTAACCGCGCTGCTCACTTCAGTCACTCAGTGGATTAGCGGTCACCGGTGAGTCCTTCACGGGTGACCGCAAATCAGTACGCGACAGACAGACAGAGCCACGGTATGACAATGAAGTCGGGTGAAGTTCACCCGAGTTCATTCTCATCGCACAACTCTGTCTTCTGTCAGCCGACATGTATCAACGACATTGTGCATCACACAAACGGAACATTTCACATGGACATTACACTACGCATACACAGTCATTCCACACGCACACACGGCTAGCATACGCCATCACACAGATGTCATACATACCGGAGAAACGCCCATAAAAAACGGAACACGGACCCGAAAAACGGAACGTGTGACACGTACGTTTTTTAAGCGCAAGTGTGTTTTAGGCCTAAAGCACAGATGGTTTATTACTGCCTCTGCCTTCTCGGTCCCTGTATACACAGCTCTGCGGTGCAATGCAGCTGGAACAGCGAGCGACCTGACAGCGACACAGATCTCTGTATGCGAGCACATCCACCATCGGTACTTGCCAACTATAATTGTTTGGGGTCTGGTAAGTTCGATTTTTGTTTTGGGGGGGTCGGTCTGCTTTCTTTTGGGGGTGTCTGCTTTCTTTGATGACGAGTCCTGCTGTATTCTTTAACTTTTTTAGATGCTTGGACACTTCCCTATGGAAACGCAACTAAGGCTTATTTTTAGAGTAGGGCTTATATTTTAATTACCAGAAAATGGAGAATTTCAGTTCACCCCTCTTCACTCCAGATCTTACCTCCGGTGCACGGAAACACCCTGACCTGGGTGGAGAACACGTGGAGAAAAAGAAGAATTTTCCAGCAACTCCAGGAGAGAATCGACTTAAAATCAATTTCTTTATTTAATGATTAAAATCTTCCATCAGTACAGAACAAAAATATAGAGGCAGGTGAGACAGAGGAGCAAATTCCTACGCGTTTCGACCTGTGGAGGTCTTAATCATGGAATGCCAATATTTTAATTACAGTACAGTCAAAAAAGCCCCAAAAATCCTACTAGGGCTTATTTTCCGGGTAGGTCTTATTTTCAAGGTGGAAAGAGCTGACGGTGCCTCCTCCCCCATACACAGAGGTCATATGGTCACTGCTAAGAAGTAAATTAAACATACTTAAATACGGAACTGACCTCTCCCCTCCTTGGAATATGTGAAATATAGGAAAATACCATTGTGAATCCAAATCTCCGTTATTAGCCCCGACCAGGTAAAAATCAGCCAAATACACAAAATAATAAGTGTTACAAAATAGCTAAGAAATATTTACATGTGGTCATAGACATATAAGGCTAAGTTCACACATCCTGTGTTTTCAATCCGTCAGGTCCGTCAGCAACGGATCCGGTTTTTTTTAGATGTCAACTGATGCAACTGATGGGTTTTTCACAGGATTCCGTTCACAGGAATCCTGTGAAAAAACGGATCAGTTGCGTCCGTTACATCCGTTATGCATCCGTTAGCGTCCGTTTCCAACGGATCCGTCGCGATCCGTTTTTTTTTTTTTTTTTTTTTTTTTAATTTTTTTTTTTGTTTTTTTTTCCTCTTCTTTTGGACAGCCCAATGGGAGTGGCTGAACTTTTGGAGATGTATATAAGAATGTGTTTGCACAGCCCATCTACAGGTTGGAGAAGAAGAATCAACATGGATGCAGTTACTTCTAAAATTCAGTTGGCTTTCATGGAATACTCTCATCAAGCCAACATGTTGGCATATAGGGTTGCAGAGGAGCAGCATGAACGCCGTCGTTTGCGTCGGCGTTTTTGGATCCACCCAATCAACTCAGTGAGGATGTCCCTTGGGGTTTTTAATACCCTGTGTTTGGAAATGAGAAGCCACCCAGAAAAATTCCACAGTTACGTACGGATGTCTGGCCAAATGTTTGACGTTTTGGTTGAGAAGGTGGACCCATTCATACGACGCATGGATACATTTTGTCGCATGGCAATCCCTCCAGCCGAGCGTCTAATGATAACACTCCGGTAAGCCAATTGTATTGTACCTTCTGTTCTACACATACTGTAATGTAATTTATTGCCTGTCTTGTTGCTGATTGTTGATTATTTTCCTTTTTTTTTTTTTTTACAGCTTTTTGGCAACAGGGGAGTCTTTTGCCTCTCTGCACTTCCAATTCCGTATTGGAAAATCAACAATTGCTGGAATTGTGATAACAACATGCCAAGCATTGTGGGATAGTCTCCATTCGGAATATATCCCACATCCCACTGAACAAGATTGGTTGGCAATTGCATCAAAATATCAGGAAATATGTCAGTTCCCAAACTGTATTGGGGCTGTAGACGGCAAGCATATTAGGATCATCAAGCCTGCTCGCTCTGGCTCTGAATACTTTAATTACAAAAAGTACTTTTCAATTGTGTTGATGGCGATAGCTGACGCAGAGTATAAGTTTATAGCTGTTGATATAGGAGCATATGGCAAAAGTAACGACTCTCAAGTTTTCAAACTATCAGCAATGGGACGAAATTTGTACGGAAACAGTTTCTCCTTCCCTGCAGCAACACCGCTTCCAAACACTGATGGACCACCGATGCCTTTCGTTTGTGTGGGAGATGAAGCATTCCAACTAGACAAACATTTGATGAAACCGTTTTCTAGCCGTGCTCTAACACACACCAGGAAAATATTCAATTATCGGTTAAGTCGAGCTCGCCGCATGGTTGAATGCGCCTGTGGCATACTAACTGCTAAATGGCGAGTTTTGACAAGTGCAATAAATTTGAAAGTTGATAATGTTGACCATGTAGTGAAAGCGTGTGTGGTTTTACATAATTATCTTTTATCAAATGGTGACCTTGCTACTGAGGAACAAGTTTCGAATCCATTGCCAGAGTACCGAAACATCACCTTTCGAAGCAGTCAAGATGTTCTGCAAGTCCGTGAACAGTTCGCCGCTTACTTTGTTTCTCCAGTTGGCAGACTGGACTGGCAGGATCAAATGGTGTGATATTTGTTCATTTTAATGTATATTATTTCAACCATCTTATTATACTACTGTAATTTTATGTTTACATAATATGTGCGAAGCTACTGTAATGCCTGCTTTACACGCTTCAATAAATCTTTCAATCCGTCGTCGGGGTCAAGTTGTTAGTGACGCACATCCGGCATCGTTCGTGACGTGTTTGCGTGTGAAACCTACATGCGATCAATATTGACCGAAAATACGGTGATCGCATACACGTCGTTTATTCCTCATACATTGGACGTTTTGTTGTATGAACCTAGTGAATTGTAACGTGTGACATCCCTCATACGATTTTGGTGTCTGATGCTATGTGTGCAGGTGTGCGCTCTGCACCGCAGCTTAAAAAAGCTCTGCTTCAGAGCGCAGCTGAAAAGCTGCATTCTTTTGCGCCTCACAATGTCTGTCATTCACTAATCTCTGTCAGTCCGTCACTATCTCTGTCCCTCACTCTCTGTCCATGTCAGTCTATCCCTCTTACCCCCTCTCTCATACTTACCATTCCCCGATCTCCGGCGCGGCGCTGCACTGCTGTTATAAAAACTCCGGCGGCTTTTACTGTTTTGAAAAAGCCGGCCGCCCATTAAACAATCTCGTATTCCCTGCTTTCCCCGCCCAACGGCGCCTAGGATTGGTTACAGTGAGACACGCCCCCACGCTGAGTGACAGGTGTCACACTGAACCCAATCACAGAAGCCGGTGGGCGTGTCTATACTGTGTAGTGAAATAAATAATTAAATAATTAAAAAAACGGCGTGCGGTCCCCCCCAATTTTAAAACCAGCCAGATAAAGCCATACGGCTGAAGGCTGGTATTCTCAGGATGGGGAGCTCCACGTTATGGGGAGCCCCCCAGCCTAACAATATCAGCCAACAGCCGCCCAGAATTGCCGCATACATTATATGCGACAGTTCTGGGACTGTACCCGGCTCTTCCCGATTTGCCCTGGTGCGTTGGCAAATCGGGGTAATAAGGAGTTATTGGCAGCCCATAGCTGCCAATAAGTCCTAGATTAATCATGTCAGGCGTCTATGAGACACCATCCATGATTAATCTGTAAATTACAGTAAATAAACACACACACGCCCGCCCGAAAAAATCCTTTAATAAAAAACACAAACATATACCCTGGTTCACCACTTTAATCAGCCCCAAAAAGCCCTCCATGTCCGGCGTAATCCAGGATGCTCCAGCGTCGCTTCCAGCGCTGCTGCATGGAGGTGACCGGAGCTGCAGAAGACACAGCCGCTCCGGTCAGCTTCACACAGCTAATGAACACAGCCGCGCGATCAGCTGCTGTCACTGAGGTTACCCGCTGTCACTGGATCCAGCGGTGGATGCAGCGGTGGCCGCGGGTAACCTCAGTGACAGCTCAGCTGATCGCGCTACTAACCGCTGCTCCTCTCACCTCCACGCAGCAACTGAGGTGAGAAGCGCGATCAGTGCGGCTCTTTCTGTGTCTGCGGTCAGCGGCCATTCAGCTCTGCTACATGGCTGTCTGTGTCTGCTGTCAGCGGCCATGTAGCAGAGCTGAATGGCAGATGACATAGTAAAAACGCATCCCTACACATTACACACGCTTGGCAAGTCAATAAATAAAGAAAAAAAAAGGTGCCCAATGCATACGTCACAGAACACACGATCTAAAGGATCGCACACAAAATTTATCAATTTAACATAGACTACTAACGCTCGTGTGACAGCAAATGAACGACCTACATGCAATCTCATTCAATCGCATATGCGACCTGGGCGTGTCACATCGCATACGACATCGCATACGTAATTGTAAGGTGTAAAGCTGGCTTAAGATTGAGGAATATTGCCAATTTTTTTCGACAAACTGTGTTTGTAATGTATTCTTTTTTTGGACACTTGATGTTGTAAATCACTTCTAAAATTTAAATAAAAATGTATTTGGAAACTGTGTGACGTTATATAATCAAAGACACAAGAGTAAATTTTATGCATGTTTTATTTGAAAGTTAACAATTCTGAAAAATATGTTATAAATTCTCGTAAGTTCGTGGGGTGGAGATAACACTGGTGAGGCTCGCAGGGCTGCCCCCTTCAACAGATGGGGTATGTAAAGAGGAGAGGGAAGGGGAAGGTTGGGCAGAGGGTAATACAGAATGGGAAGGTGTGGCAAAGGTAAGAGAATTGTTGAGAACAAAAGGGTTTGGAGAGACAGAATATTGATGAGGGCTGGGAGAAGGCTGAGGGATGGGAGAAGGCTGAGGGCTGGGATATGGTGGATTTTGTGGTAAGAGGGGCACAGACACAGAATGACGGTTTGTGAAATGTGTTGTTGGTGGAGCGGACATTGAGGATGGGGATGGAGTTGGGGCTGACATTTGTTGGCTAGAAAGTGGGGATGGAGAAGGAACATAACTTTGTATAGAGTGTTGATGATATGCAGGCATTGATGTAGGGTTTTGCATTGCAGAATGGTACTGGACAGATGATGGGTAATGTCCAGAGGGCTGAAACTGTGCAGAAGTTTGGTGAGTAGGGGCTGCTGGCTGAGGTGGTTGAGTAGTGGAGGCTGGGTGAGGTGTTGTCAGAGGGGCTGTTTGAGGTGGTACAGTAGGGGCTGGTGGTAGAGTAGGTGCTGGAGGCTGAGGAGGAACAGTATAGGCTGGAGGGTGAGGTGGTAGAGTAGTGGGTAAATTAAGAGAAGAAAGGTAACGTACTCTGCAAAGAGCATCCTGGCAGGCCTGCATCACATACAGTTGCTGCTCAGAGGTTAGGTTTTCCAGCTGTCCGACTATGGATTGGAAATAGTGTTGTGTGGGTCTTAACTCTGAACGCATCAGATCCATCTTGCTGGACAACTCATGTAAGCTATGGCTTATCAGTTGGAAGCCAGCAATTATTTGCTCTGATAACACCTTCATTAAGCTATGGATGGATGCGTTTAGAGCTAAGATTTCGGGGCTGCCCCTATCCAGTCCCCTTGGGCGCTGTCGCACCGAACCAAAAGTTGTTCGCGTGTCAGAAGCGTCCAAGGGGTTGGTTAAGGGAACACCTACTCTCTGCTGAGCAGCAGCTGCATGCACTGAGGTCTGCCAGTAAGCTGTTGGGAAAGATGGTATGGAAGGTAAAGATGTAGAAGAAGTAGAGGTGGAAGGGAAAGAAGTAGAGGTGGAAGGGAGGGAGGGATCAGCGGTAGAGGTGGAAGGGAGGGAGGAATCAGAGGTAGAGGTGGAAGGGAGGGATGGATCACAGGGACTGTTGGAGGGGGCACCAGTGACGGTCTCTTCTGTCATCGTTTCAGGAGGGGGCTGGACTGCTGCAGGCTCCGTCGTGCTACAGAATGTTCTGTGGGATTAAACAAAAAACAAAATTTAAATTACTTTCAAATTTTAATAAGCATTCTGTTCTCCAAAAAAAAAAGCATAAATAATTTACAAATCAACTCAAAGTCGGTGCAATTACCTTCTAGAAATCATAGACGATCGCAGGAACGCAAGGGCTTCGGCATACTTGTACTTGGAGCCCTTGCGTTTCCCCGAACCACTTGGAGCCTGCATTTCCACATTTAACTCCCTCCTGAAACGATCGCGTAGGGACCGCCACCGGGTGATCAGCCTTGTACCTGAAAATAGATAATACAAAAGATTCAGAGAATTACAGTGTAAAGCCGACAAGTACATTCAATGAATTATCTATACTTACGTGCATTGTTTTGGGCCCTTGTGTCTAATCTATCCCATCCATCTAGCATGATTCCAGCGATTTGGTCCCAGAGTCGTCGGGTGACAACTGCATCAGCATGGCGGTGGTCTTGCATGGACCACAACGGCTGCCTTTCATGGACGAGGTCGATGAGGAGGTCGACATCGAATCCCGCTTCCTCCACATCTGATTCCCCGTCCGGCCGCCGCTGTGAACCCTGTGTAATCAGAAACATATTGAACATTAAAACCATTAATGTGATACATCCTTTCAGAATAAATGAAAACACACTCACACGCTGTCGACCACCGCCGCGCACACGACCCCGGGCATCGCTGGGAGGGACTCTAGGACGGGCACCACCTTGCACCTAAAAATAGAATTAAAACATTAGAACCAACAACATTTTTATTTTGTGTTGTAATGTTTGTGATATAAGTTATATGAAATATACTTACATGTTGCGAGCCTTCACCAGACATCTCGCCACCCCGTTCGCCTTCTTCTGGGCTCCCCTGTGATTCATCTTCCGCCTGCTCTTCCTGTATGCAAGTTTGTAAAATTTTTGTTATATTTCATCTCAGATCACAAAGTCAATCGGTTAATAATAATTACCTCCAATCGCTGTTGCCTTGAAGGGGGGCTCCCAGAAGAAGACATGATATAAGAGCTATAAAAATGAAAAACAACACGTTAGTAAAACAAAGTTGCCGCTAATCACCGGTACAGTGGCCTGCAAACATACATACTTACATGTGTTGGCAACTGTTGTGGTACTAAAGGACACGTCACAGAACACTCAAGACCACTTTAGTTGGTGGATGTCAACCACCGAGCAAAAAGCTGTGGAGAGATAAAAAACAACACGTTAGTAAAACAAAGTTGCCGCTAATCACCGGTACAGTGGCCTGCAAACATACATACTTACATGTGTTGGCAACTGTTGTGGTACTAAAGGACACGTCACAGAACACTCAAGACCACTTTAGTTGGTGGATGTCAACCACCGAGCAAAAAGCTGTGGAGAGACAAAAAACAACACGTTAGTAAAACAAAGTTGACGCTAATCACCGGTACAGTGGCCTGCAAACATACATACTTACATGTGTTGGCAACTGTTGTGGTACTAAAGGACACGTCACAGAACACTCAAGACCACTTTAGTTGGTGGATGTCAACCACCGAGCAAAAAGCTGTGGAGAGACAAAAAACAACACGTTAGTAAAACAAAGTTGCCGCTAATCACCGGTACAGTGGCCTGCAAACATACATACTTACATGTGTTGGCAACTGTTGTGGTACTAAAGGACACGTCACAGAACACTCAAGACCACTTTAGTTGGTGGATGTCAACCACCGAGCAAAAAGCTGTGGAGAGACAAAAAACAACACGTTAGTAAAACAAAGTTGACGCTAATCACCGGTACAGTGGCCTGCAAACATACATACTTACATGTGTTGGCAACTGTTGTGGTACTAAAGGACACGTCACAGAACAC